>NW_018252645.1:41730-63224 GCF_001263595.1 Phalaenopsis equestris
AAGAGCGCTGGAACAAGTTGTTAATCGAGGGACTTAATTTGGTTTCGCCGGACGAACTCTACGCCGTCATCAAGAAGCGAATTGAACGAGTCTTGATTCGCACAGTTAAATCTTCTTATTTGTTTAATCAGAAAAGTGTCAAAATAGTTTCCTAACTCTTTGCGTGGAAAAATATTACATCGAGCCTAATGCATTTCTGCATCAGAACTATAGTGAAATTATGCCACATGTCCGAAGGAGGCGGACCATACCTTAAAGTATAGAATTTTTTTTTCATTTAGTGGATCCGTCGTGTGACATGGCGCCATTTCATTGGAGTCCTGGTGGAGACTCTTGATGTAATACTTTTTCCTTTGCATGGGATCATTTTTGCCCCAAGGTCTATAAAACTGTCATTTTAATCTTCAAGACTCCTTTACTATGGGTTGAAATAGTTTACCCATAGGACTATTTCAGTGCCAATTTAGAGACTGAGGATTAATTGGACACTTTTATGGACTCCGGGACTAAAATGGCACCATATAGGCAAGGGACTATTTTGTCACTTCACTCCTTTTTAATATGATGGTTCTTTCATGGCACCAGCTTAATTTTACCCTCCTAATTCTTACCCTAGGTCGGAGGTTCCTACCAGCAGCGAATTCTGACTGAGTACCTTAAGGGCATCCAGTTGAGAACAGAGGAAGTTGTACAAGCCTTAAGAGGCTCACAAAAATGAGATTCTTCATATGAGAATCATAATATAGGTATGATTTTTTCAATAAAACTGGTTTGTGTTATCTAATTAAACTATTTTTTCAGCTCAAGATTTAGGGCAGCTTTTTAATGCTTTGTTTTATAGACCTCTGCTACAGTTTTATTTGAGTACAAGTTTTGCCATTTATTAGACTTTTTTATGTTATAAGCAATTTTTTATAACCAGATGTATTGCGATCTCTCGATTGCGAGATCCCACAATCCTATGGAATTGGGGAAACCAAATAAGTTGTTTTCTCTTGATTGCCGATTTATGGGAGAATTCTTACCTTTTTTTTTTTTTCTTATTTCTAATTAGGATTATTCTCTGTTAGGAGTATTTATATGTTATTATTTTCTAGTTTAGGAGACTTTTAGATTTGTTTGTGTCGTAGAGATTGTATCTCTGATTTCTACCCTAAGTGGTAGGAACTGGTGGCTTACCTCCTCAACATTTGCAATGCACCGTCATCCATCTCGCTGTTTTCAATCGGGACAGCTGCTGAATGGTGTCTAACCTCTACAAATATCGTCAATCGCTCATGTATTTTTTCCCTCACTATTCCTCCACCACCTCCCCGTCATATCACGGAGTGTGGTTATGAGAAGGAAAATTAATGAAAAAAAAGAAGAAAAGTGTCCCTAATTCTTTGAAGAGAGACATTTTACTCCCAGAGTTTACAACTTTTAATATAGATTGAAAATACTTCCAATGAAAGAATATTTTAGCTCCAATTAAAAGAGTCTGGATAAGATAAATTATAACCACCACTATAGTTTTGAAAAAACCTACTTTTACTACAACTTCACACTTTTATAGAAGCTGTAGCTTCCCATACCTACTTAGGAAGATTTTCACTGGCTTTCAGCCAGGAAAAGCTGAAATTTGACTCCAATCCTTTATTTTAAAAATAAGAAAAATTTGATTTTATTCGAATGCCACATATAAGCCAAATATTTTGTTCTAAAGTTTTGATGCAGTTTTGTTTTCTTGGTCTGCTATAAAATGCTTCAGCCATGACAAGGAGAAGAAACAGCAAAAAATTCAGCATTACTGTGGGAGCAGAACTTGTTCCTGCTGCAAGGTTTTTCATATTCGTCGGTCTCACTCATGTTTTACGATCTCTAGACCTGGAAGAAATATTGCATCCAAACACCACAGGTGTGGATTGGTGGTACTCTGGTAGTATTGTGGTTGTATTACGGTACAATACCACCAGAATACTACCGTATGTGCTATTCTGATGGTATTCTGATCGTATTATGGCAGGATTGTTGTGCAACACCAGCATAATATCACCAGAATACTAAAAGGCCGCCCGCACCTATCTCATCCGCACACAATATTTTCTACTAGATCATTCTCTATTGCAAGTGCTTTTTCAAGGTTTTGCATGCTTGCTGCTGAGCAAGAAAAGCTTTAAAATCAAAGAAATGAAGTAAAGGTAGCAGAATTTCTTTCATTGTCTCGAAAGATTTGTGTATGTACCTTGCATTTCTTATGTATTTGCATGAACTTTTAATTTTTTCATTTTAGTACTTTATTTATGCAAGAAAAGATGTATTCCATCTTTTAAAAGATATTAATAGTGGCATTTTTTATGTGGTAGATATGTAAATACATAGCAGTTGTGTGTTATGTATGTAAAATCCCCTTATCATTTTTCTTCCCATTTTTGCATATTTGTTAAGGTGTTTTTACTCCTATAAGTGCATAAAATTGTGTGTTCAAAATTGCTCATGAATTGCATGTTTGTGTTCAACTCTATTTACATGTTATTGTTTATGTTCGACTTGAAATTGACACGTTTAAATTAATTAAAAAACTTAATGTAGGATGTTGGATTCAAACTTGCACCATTCCTATGCGATAACAGTTGTAGTTGCATGCCAACATGAGTTGTGGTGGTTTAAACTTAAATATAAAACAAATCAAACATGATTGAACAAAGGTTTATGTGTTCTGTTCTGTTGTTTAACGAATCATTTAAAGACAAACTACTTAACGAGCTTAAAGTCAATTTTATGGCTATCAAATTTATCTAAATATTTTTTACATAATAAATTATTAAATGTTAATAATAACAAAATTGAGCTGAGATTATTTTTATTAATTTAATATTTGAGGGAAGTTTAAAAAATAAATATATGAGGAAGTTAGTTGTATGGTTAGTAAAATTTAATTATATATATATATATATGAGTTATTTATGATTATCACATAACTTCCATATATTTATGAATCTAACAGTTAAATTTATTTTTTATATTTAAACCATTGGTGTCATAATGTATGCATAAAAATATATATTTGAATATTAATAATAATAATATTTTTTTGTAAAATATTTAAAATGTAAGTGTTAAGCATATAAATATGAAAGTTTAGATATTGGGTATATATATAAATATCATATAATTCTTATGTAAAGACTGCTAGCATTTGCAAATTAATGTTTATATTCATAACCTTTTTTCAATAGGATAATGCATAAAAGATATATATTATTTTTTAAAAATTAGTAATAATGATATTTTTAAAAAAAATATTAAAAATTTTAGTGTTATTCTTATAAATATAAAAATTTAAGTGTTAGACGCGTAAATATATAAGAACAGATTGATCCGCAAATGGCCATAAAAGTGAAGTCCAGCTGTATCCGCCGTACGGATGCCCGCCACTAAAAGGAGCAAGGCGAGATAGCTTTCGCCGGAATCTTTGAATCTTGATCACTCAGCTCGCCGCCAACCGCCAATCGTCTCTCTTCTATTCTCCCATTGTTCCTAGAACATGAAAAGTTTCAGCAAGATCTATCGCGGAGGACGGCGGAGCTCTTCTTCGCTCCCTCTGTGTTTTCGCATTCTATATGCTCACTACTTCTTCTTCTTCTTCCTCTCTTCTCTTCTTCTCCCAGTCATCTACAGCCGCCGCCGCCGGCGGCCAGCGACTTCAGGTTAAGCACATCCGACCTTCCCTCGACGAATCAGAGATTGGATCTGGTGATTTGGAGCAAGATTCGAGCTCGGATCAGAAGCTCGAAGAGCAGAATCGAAACGAGGAGAGGCAAGAAGAGGAAAACCGGAACGATGAACGGAGAGAGAGCCGGGATCAGAAGCAGATGGAGGAAAATAGAGACACTGAGAGTCAAGCAATATTTCAGCTGGAGGATAAAGAGAGCAGCCCTGCCGAAAACCTAATTGAGGAACAGAGCGAGATTAGAGATATTGATTGGGATCTGTGCAACGTTACCTCAGGTGCTGACTACATTCCTTGCCTTGACAATGTAATGGCTGTGAAGAAGCTGAAGAGCTGGAATCATTATGTGCACAGAGAGCGCCATTGTCCGGAGAAAAGTACGGCTTGTCTTGTTCCTCTTCCTAAGGGGTATAAGAGGTCGATTGAATGGCCTACTAGCAGAGATAAGGTTGTTACAGTAGATTTGTATTTTTTTTGTAGTATTTACTTTGATTTTGATTTTTTTTTTCTTTTGGTTGATTAGATATGGTACAGTAATGTTCCAAGAACTAAGCTTGCTGAGGTGAAGGGGCATCAGAACTGGGTGAAGGTTGATGGAGAATATCTGATATTTCCTGGAGGTGGAACGCAGTTCATTCATGGAGCTCTAAATTATATAGATTTCATTCATCAGGTATGGATTGGCTGGTGATTTACTTCGAAGAAAGTGGATTTGGTTGTAGAACAGTTTTTCTTTATGAGTTCTTATAATTATGGTGCATTTGAATAAACAGCACACAATTCTTACATATTATATATCTCACTCCCAAACTTTTATATTTATACAAATAGCACTCAAATCATTAATATCTCATAAAAAATGGCAGTATTGCTACTTTTTTAAAGTGAAATAAACCTTCTCGTACATAGTTTAAAGCATGGAAGTGTTATTTATGTGAATATTGAAGTATAGGTGTGAGATGTATAAATACATAAGAATTGTGTGCTGCATATGTAAATTTCCCTATAACTATTTGTTCTTAAATGTATGCTGAGTACAAAATAAGTGGATTAAAGAACATATATTAATCAATTTCTTAGATGAAGTTTGAGGAAAAATAGTTGAATAGAAAATGAAATCAATCATGAAGTATTATACAATACTTTGATTTCGAAATTAGGTTTTATGGTGAAGATTTGGAAGTAGATATTGTATATAGTTGGAAACTTTTGGATAATTGGAGTAATTGCAATTACTCAATTTTATTCATGAAAATTGTAAAAGAAAAGTTCATGATTTGATAATTATAGGGAATTGAGTTTTATGGTGAAGATTTGGAAGAGAATAAAATGGAAATATATCATGGCATTGGAGGCTCGCTTAAATCTCGCCTGAACGAACTTTTTTTTGTAAGGCAATTAATGGAAAAACTTAGAGAGCATAAAGAGAGTCGTTATATCTTATGTATTGAACTTAAAAAAAATCTTATGATAGAGTACCATGTTGATTGATTTATTGGGCATAAAAAAAAGTGTGCTTCAAAGGTATGTTGATATCATGCATGCATTTATTAATGCAACAATGACTAGTATTAGAATTAGTTTTGGACTAATCCAAGGCTTTCTACTCACAATTGGCATATATAAAGGATATGTATTTAATGAGCATTTTTTTGTAATCTTTATATTAATGCCAAGAGGATAAATAAAAGTCAGAACGATATAAGTGGATGGTAAGATTATCATCCATTAAAAAGAAGACGGTGAAATAAATATGAGATATATTAGCATATAAAACAATAGAAGACATGCCAGTAAGGGGGTTATAAAATTAATTTGAAAATATGAAGAGAAAATAGGTATAATAGCGTTAACATAGCCATAATTGCGCAAAATAAAATTAATATCTAATGCAACACAAAAGGATTCAAGTATTCTATACGATGAGATCAGCAACCTCTTATTACTCAAGATTATTTGTTTCCCTAATTCATTTTCATTCTATGCATGATGCCGGATTTCATGAGGACTCATTTTATATCTATTACCTACAAGTTATCAAACTTTTCTTTGATGCAACATCTCGAGAAAGTGGTTTTTTGATACGACCGAAAAAATGAACTTATAGGACAAATTGATTGTTTTTGAAATTTTAGGGGAATTTACATACATGCCACACAATGCTTATGTATTTACTTATCTAACACCCAAAGCTTGATATTTACACTAAAACACCTTGGTATCATAAGCATTTGTATGAAAAGGCATATTTACTTTTAAAAAAGTAGTGATGGCGGTACTTTTGCTGTAATGTTACATATTTGAGTGGTATGCATGTAACTATGAATGTTCAGGTGTTAGATACGTAAATACCTTAAAATTATGTGTTATGTATGTAAATGCCCCTAAATTTTATCAGTCGCTTATTGGATAACCATTTTATATCCCTTTTTGACAATTCAACTTGCTAGGGCATTCTTTTACTCTATTGCTTTTATGTAATAGAGACAAATCTTCAAAACAAAGTCAGTTTTCAGCCATCTTTATAAAACAAAAGCTTTGTTTTTATCCTTCTTAGTTCTGTTTTATGGCATCTCTTCCTCTTGCTGCAGTCCCAACGTGATATTTCGTGGGGAAAGAATACCCGTGTTATATTAGATGTCGGCTGCGGGGTTGCGAGCTTTGGTGGCTATCTCTTTGAACGTGACGTGCTTGCGATGTCATTCGCACCAAAGGACGAACATGAAGCACAAGTTCAATTCGCTCTTGAGCGTGGAATTCCTGCAATATCTGCAGTCATGGGCTCCCAACGGCTTTCATTCCCAAGCAACGTTTTCGATCTTGTTCATTGTGCGAGATGTCGTGTCCCGTGGCACGCAGATGGTATTCATCTTCAATATTTTTCCCATCAATCATCATTTGTGTTATATTTTTTATTATTGTATTGTGGTTGTGATGAGCAGGAGGCATGCTGCTGCTGGAGCTGAATCGGGTGCTGCGTCCCGGTGGCTATTTTGTGTGGTCAGCCACGCCTGTTTATCAAAAACTGAAGGAAGATGTAGGAATATGGAAAGGTGATTTTTTGGTGTTAGGATTTTGCCTTCCAAATCCTTGCTTAGTTACTGGACACGGTTAAATGTAGGAAAATTTGCATAAATGAAACTCAATTTTTTATTTTTTTACATATTCAACACCTAAAATTCAATTTTTACATACATACCACATTTTCTATGCATGAAAGGTGTATTTTACTTTTTTTTAAGTTTAAAAAGGGTTATTTTGATATGATAAGAAATATTTGGGTGTTGTAAATGTAAAAATTGAAGTTTAGGTGTTAGATATTTAAATACATAGTAGTTAAAAAAAAATACATAGAAGTTGGGTGGTTTGTATTTTAATGCTCTTTTTGAAACTGAAAAGCTTTATTGTTTTTTTAGTTCAGCAATGTCATCACTTACCATATCAATGTGCTGGGATCTGGTCACTATCAAAAAGGATAAATTAAATGGAGTTGCTGCAGCTTTTTATAGGAAACCCACAACAAATGAATGTTATGACAACAGAAAGAATCAAAATCCTCCCATGTGTGAGGAAGGAGATGATCCCAATGCAGCTTGGTGAGTTGGCAATTCAGAATCTTTTTTTTATTGGGGCGTTTACATACATTCCACACAATTCTTATGTATTTACATATCTAAAACCTAAACATTCATATCTAAAACCTAAACATTCATATTTACATGTGCATCACTCAAAAACATTACTTTTTTAACATTACTTATAAAAACCACCAACACTACCCTTTTAAAGCTGACATACGCCTTTTCATGCACATTACTTATAAAAACCACCAAAACTACCCTTTTAAAGCTGACATACGCCTTTTCATGCATAGCTCTATGACACCAAGGTGTTACAAGTGTAAATATCAAACTTTGGGTGTTAGATATGTAAATACATGAGAATTCTGTGGTATGTATCTGTGGTATGTATGTATAAGTTTCCCTTTTTTTATAATAAGAAAATTCTGCTTTTTGGACATGATATTGATTTCAGTGCTGTGGAAAAATATAGTTTAAATCAGGCTAGCATTTATTCATATGATCATAACAAATAAATCCTGAAGTGACAATCAGCAAAAGACTTCCTTAACCTTGCTTCGGGGGTGAGCTATAAATGGTTTTTATCATAATTTGCTAATGTCACCTTGATATTTTATATTGTGCATAGCTTTGTTTATCTATGCCACTTTTCATGGAAATTTAATGGATTAATTTTATTGGAACTGTATTTATAAGGCTGAGAATTTAGCTTTCGTAAATCGCTCAAAAATAAATTTTGGCGTCGATTGAAGTAAACGAGCAGAGCTAAAATCATGGTTGGAATTTTTTTAGTTGATTTCAGGTCATATATGGATTGGCTCGAATTAACTCAATTTATACACACACACACATACATCACAGTAAATAAAATTTTAAAATGCACAAGTGGCATGATTTTTGTGCAATTTCTTTGTATTCATTCATTTTAAACTTGATCAATCGAAATGAGCCAATTCGTTTTGATTTTCAAAATGGAATGGATCCAAATAAGCTTAATTTGAGCCATCTGTTATGATTTTGAGACGGATCAAGCTCGATTCAATTTTTACCCGAGCTGGCTTGAAATTGAATGCAACGAGCCAAACCTTCACTTGGCTCGAAATCGGCTTGAAGCCGGATTATTCATGGATCGTTCATAACACCGTTCATAAACTTCATGTAGAATTAGTCAAAACTTAATTTGGGCTCACTAGGATCTTGGGAATTAGATTCAGATTGAGCTGAGACACGTTTTGAGGGATGACTCTTTTTAGATAATTCCTTACAGACAATTTGATCCAATGAGATTAAAGTTGGGCAAAGCAACTATGGGTATACAAATTAAGCAGGGAATTTTTGTGACTTTACATGATGAATAGCTATTAAGTATAAAGTAGTGTTGTTGGTGATCTTTTATGACATATAAGATGATTTCTTTCTCAGGAAAAAGGTTATGACTGACATGTCCAATAATTTGGGGAAAATTTTCGAAGTTTATGACTGATATTTCTTCCACAAATTGAGGGGAGTCTCAGTAAACGAAGCTATTTTAGAAAATTTTACATACATGCCGCACAATTCCTTTGTATTTACATATCTAACATCTAAACTTTTATATTTAAATTTATAACTCTTTGATGTTATAACTCTGCATGAAATGATGTATTTTACTAATAACAAGTAAAATGGACATCATATTTTCTTGTGTAGATGTGAAAGTTGATATGTTAGAAATGTAAATACATAATAGCCATGAGATATGTACGTAAATTCCCCAATTATCTTTAATAAATCTGTAAAATCATAGAATTTTCTGTCTTTCTGAATTCTCAGAGAAATAAAGATTTGTTTTTTTTCTGTTTTATTCTTTCCATTTCTGAATTTGGCATTTCTTGTGTTCATTCCCCAGGTATATTCCTCTAAAAACCTGCATGCATAGGGTGCCTGTTAATGCAGCTGAAAGAGGCGCAAAATGGCCTGCGAACTGGCCAAAAAGACTCGCAATGCCTCCATATTGGCTGAACTCCTCCCATACAGGAATCTATGGAAAACCAGCTCATGATTTTAAATCAGACTACCAGTACTGGAAACATAGAGTAATGAATTTCTACCTCCATAATTTGGGCATCAACTGGTCCAAACTTAGAAATGTAATGGATATGAGATCTGTATATGGAGGGTAAGAATTCTGCTGCTCCCATGCAACACTTTGTATTTTATAACTTCACAAAAAAAGTGTTGTAATGGTCCTCTGATTATTTTGTAGGGGTTCATTTTAGCCCCTCGAGTCTATAAAAGTGCAAGTTTAGTTGCCAAACTCTTTTAAGTCCTCCATTTTTTTACACCTTTATAGACCTCTGCGACTAAAATGACCTCATGTAAATAATCAAGGAATTATTTTGACACCATACTTCTCTTACCTGACAAAGTTCTCTTCAGGTTTGCTGCTGCTCTGAAAGATCTGAATGTGTGGGTCATGAATGTTGTGAACATTGATTCTCCAGATACGTTGCCCGTTATCTACGAGCGCGGCCTTTTCGGCATATATCACGACTGGTGTGAATCCTTTAGCACTTATCCCCGAACCTATGATCTCCTCCACGCCGACCATCTGTTCTCAAAGATGAAAGAAAGGTAAAATCATTTGAATTATGATGAATGTGAGAGCTCATGAATGTTATTTAAATTTATCTACATACACACAACATAATTCTCATCTATTTACATATCTCACCCCAAAACTTTGATATATACATACACAGCACTCAAATCCTTTATATCACATCAAAAATAGCACTAATACCGCTTTTTAAAAGTGACATGCACATTTTCATGCTTACGTCGCATATGAAAGTTTAGGTGTGAGATATATAAATACATAAGAATTGCGTGCCGCGTGTAAATTTCTCATAAATTTATTTAATTGTATAGAAAATATAAAAATATTTGACCTGGGATTTCAGGTGCAGTATTGTTCCAGTTCTGGCTGAGATCGATAGGATTGTGAGGCCAGGAGGCAAGCTGATAGTCAGGGATGAATCTGCTGTTGCCAGTGAAGTGGAAAATCTGTTGAAGTCTTTGCACTGGAAGATTTTAACAAGCTTTAACAAAAACAAAGAAGGAATAATCTCAGCAGAAAAATCAGATTGGAGTGTAAATTTCTCATAAATTTATTTAATTGTATAGAAAATATAAAAATATTTGACCTGGGATTTCAGGTGCAGTATTGTTCCAGTTCTGGCTGAGATCGATAGGATTGTGAGGCCAGGAGGCAAGCTGATAGTCAGGGATGAATCTGTCGTTGCCAGTGAAGTGGAAAACCTGTTGAAGTCTTTGCACTGGAAAATTTTAACAAGCTTCAACAAAAACGAAGAAGGAATAATCTCAGCAGAAAAATCAGATTGGAGACCTGACAAGTATTCTGCTTCATCGTGACCAGTTAAGTAATGATTTGTAGTACAATAATTCAGCTTTTTTTTCTTTTTTCTTTACACCATTTTTGTTTTCTACTATTTTGTTAAACTTCGCAAGGTTAAAATTCAACATTTTAATAATGCTTTTTTACCTGGTTAGAATGTGTAGATAGCTTGTCTGTGCAGACCATGGCAAGAATAGTATTTTTGGGAATTTAATAGTGTTGCATTTGTTGTGAATCCAACTGCTATAAATCAATCTTCAAGTAAAGTTCAATACAAATCCAGAACTCAAATCATTCATCATAAACCACATTTTATCTTGAAGGATTCAAAGCTTTGGAGAGTGGAGGTATTAGGGGTGAGCATTCAGTCACTTCGTATGAATGTATTTTCATTTTGATCAAATTACAGAAAAATCAAAGCTGATGAAATTAAAATTAAATTCAATGTAAATCCTTCAGTTATAAGCTTTTTTATTTTTTTGGTGGTTTAGTTATGAACAAGTATTACATATATAATTATCAATTTAATTTCATTATTTCAATTAATTGTTATATATTATTTAAAAGTTATATTTTTTGAACTTGTTTAACATGAATAAAAAATCTTTAATTATATTTGATTTTTTGACTTGTTTTTTGTTAAATAAAAATTAAAATCGGAATAATAATAATAATAATAATAAATTGAATATTAAGGCTTTTAGAGCTAAAAATTGAACTGGATTTTTGAGGCTGAATCTATGAATTTTTTATATTAACCAAATAATGCACAACCCTTGTTGATAAAGGCAGAGAAGTACAAGAAATATAATAATATAACAAAATATGCAAGAAAGATAAGTACTTGTTGCCAAAGGATTAGTGATTTTAACTAATTTAAGGGGGCAAGTACATAGAGAGCACCTAAAACTTTGCTATTTACAAATCAATCACTCTTTCATCTCTTTTCTCACTTAAATATCAAAATTCACTATAAAAATACCAACAATATATATATATATATATATCAAATACTCAATAATTTGATCGTGACATGCACATATAAATGTATCAGTTCTGTGATACAAAAATTCATCAGGATGCTTGATTTGTAAATATTGAATGTCTCGGGTGCTCTGTATGAAATTATCCCTATTGCTTGATTTGTAAATAGTGAATGTCTCGGGTGCTCTGTATGAAATTATCCCTAAATTTAAATGTCCAACAATGAAACCCAACGAAAACCATTACTGAATTTCACCATCCTTCTTCATCTAAACAAAGAAGAGGAAAACAATTCTGCAAAATGTTACAATTACAGCCTTCTAGTATCCATAAATTCCAGAAAGAATGAAAACATTTCAGTATCTCATCATCTTGATTTTACCATCGTCCCATTTATAAATAAATAATTTTTTTTTTTTTTTAAAAGGTGCTACATGAGAATTCGGATCACAGCCAGTCCAACAGCAGATATTGAAACCAGAGTACCAATGCAGTACTTTATTACATCATATTTAGCAGCCTCCAATTGCGCCTTCAAGGCATGAATTTCCTGCAAAATAATATTAATAATGATAAAACCATCAAAATTAAAAAAGACATTACATGCATACCACACAACTCATGCATTTACATATTTAACACCCAACTTCACCATCCACATTTCACATCATGACAAACAATACTGTTTTCCTAACTTTTCAAAATTCAAAATGCAAATTTTTATGCATGGATTTACACCACCAAGATGTTATAAAAATATAAATATCAAATTTTGGGTGTAAATTTTCCTAAAAAAAGAATTATTGAATGCCAAAAAGTTTAAAGAACACTAACTCGATCAAGCTTGTTAGTAAGGTCGGATGTCTCAGCACTCTGTTTGGCAAGCTCGTCGCGCAAGCGCCTGCATCAGTGTGGCAATCAGAATGAGAAATAAATTAAAAAAAAAAATGAAATTTATAAAACTTGATATGGATAAATAGAAAAATTTTGGGTGAATAATGTAATATATTAGCAATCATTCAAACTTTACATTGTCATAACTCACCCTCTCTCAAGATTTAAATCTAAACGATGTCCTGCAGTCACTTTGTCAACTTCATACCTGTTCAAAATTAAAGGGGGGCATTTACTTACATATCACACAATTCTTATACATATTTACATATCTAGAGCCTAAACTTTCATATTTACATACATGCCTCTCAAATCTTTGAGATAACATTAAAAATACCACTATTACCTACTTCTTAAAAGTGAAATAAAATTTTCATGCATAACTTTTAACCCCAAAGTGTTATAAATGTAAATATCAAACATTTTTAAGTGTTGGATATGAAAATACATAAGAATTGTATGGTATGCATGTAAATTGCCCTAAAAAAATAAGATCGAATAGCCAGGGTTATCACTGAATATAACAATGCAACAACATCAACGGAAAACAGGAAAAACCTGAGCTCGCTGCGCATCTTTTCGATGTCCGTCTTGAGCTTTTCAGTTTCACGTTGCAGCAAAGAAAAATGATGCTCCTACAGAGAAATGAATGGATAAATCTATAATAAATAAAAAGTCACAAAATATTTATAATATATAATGTGTCATTATTGCAATACAAAGATGTCCCTTGAGATCATGATTGTTATTACAAATTTTACCATGACTGCTGTGTGATTTCCAGGTATAATAACAAGCTATTAACTGGTCAACATTGCTAATAACAGCAATTTAATCTTGGGGCGTTTACATACATACCGCCCAATTCCTATATATTTACATATCCAACTCCTAAATTTTACTTTTTATGTTTATACCGCCCAAATATTCAAAAATACCACCATTTTTAACTTTTTAAAAGTGAAATACACATTTTCATGCATAAGTAAGGTGGTACGTGTGTAAAAATTAAAGTTTAGATGTTATATATGTAAATACATTTGAGTGGTATGTATGTAAAAATCTTCCCTAAATCTTTCACAAATAAACAAGGAGAAATACCATAGACTTATTATGAAACATAGTTAGGCGCAGCAATTACCCAGATTCTATTATCTCCATGATGAATGATTTAAAACCATTTTATGGAATTAGCACTATCGGTTGAAAATAAAAATGCAATGGAACGGGCTAATAGGAGCAACACAAGTGAAGACACAAGTGAAGTGACATGTTTAAATGCTACAACCACGACGATATCAAAAACTCAAATAGTGGGATGTCAAAGTGAGGCTTCACGGGATAGGAATAATAGACCATGACCGAGGATGACATTTAAACGTCTTATAGAGATAGAGATTCAGAAGAAGCGAGCTAAGGGGTTATGTTTTCTGTGTAACGAAAGTTTGTCCCGAGACACCATTGTAAGGATCAGTGCGTGACGGCGAATCAATGAATGAAAAAACCAAGGAGAGTGTGTTGTAGGAGAAGAACACCCTCACTTAGACGTGAAAAAAGTCTCATTAAACTCGGTGGTGGGCTTAACACCTAACCACACTATGAAATTTCGAGGAAAAATCAGAGAGTGGACCTTGGTGGTGTTAGTAAATAGTGGGGCAACCTATAACTTCATCTCTACTAAAGTAGTGAAACATTTAGGGCTTGAGATGGTTGACACATGAAGTTTTGAAGTCATGATGGGGATGCGACAGGTGGAGAAGAACAAAGAAGTTTGTAAATGAGTGATTTTAGCACTGCAATGTATTCAAGTGATGGGTGATTTTTTCCTAATGGATTTAGGGAGTACTAACGTGATGTGATATTGAGTATGAAATGGTTGCGATCCTTAGGAGAGGCTAAGATGAATTGAAAACTCCTAACAATGGAGTTCCAGGAAGGAGCAGGATGGTGTTGCTTTGCAGTGACCCTAATCTGTGCAAGACTTTGGTGACACTCAAGACCATGGTTAGGGTAAAACATGACACGAGGTTGTGATTCTTGATCGAGTTGCATAGCATAGAAGATATGCTTGATATGGAGTTGGCAGAGATTTTGACACTGATCCAACAACTCCTATAATAATTTGCAAAAGTTTTTCGATTGTAACGTAGATTTTCGTCTCTAAGGGAACCGAGCCCCAAGTATAGAAGAACAAGATCGAGAGAGGTTGGAGGCTAAGGATCATACAGCCTAGTGTGAGCCTCTCTAGCCCAATCTTGCTAGTAAAGAAGAATGGTGGGAGTTGGTGTTTTTGTGTGGATTATCAGATAATGAATAAGGAAATAATATTTGACAAATTTCCCATCCTAATGATCGATGAGATATTAGAAGAGTTGTTTGGGGCTACGGTATAATAGAAAATTGACTTGAAGTCAGGGTATCATCAGATTCGAATGCTACTAATGGATGTTTACAAGATTGCATTTGGAACTCATGAGAATTACTACAAATTTCTGGTTAAATGAAAACAATTGTCAGATTATGATGCCACGCGGGAGTTATACAATTTGATCAAACAACAGTTTCCTCACTTCCATCTTGAGGAAAGGCGTCTTTTTAGGAAGAAAGCAATGCTAAACCGGCGCATACGACACCTTCTGCCTCAAGCTCCACTGAATCGATGTCGAGCTCGCCGAAATAGTTTGAAGACTTATGTTTAGGTGTAAGACAAAAATCACATATTAGTCATTTGATATTTATTATTGTGGGGTATAAATAGGGCTAATATGTTTAGGGTTTTGTGATATGTGTGATTGTTATCTTGAAAAATAGGTTTAGGATTTGGCATCGCCTATCTCTTGAATTGCAGGTGTTTCTCTTTTATGCATTTGGTTCGTGTTGTTTTGTGCTGGTAAAGAAAAATATTTTGTTTCGTCCTAATTTATGCGAAAGGTCCTATGCATGAAAATGTGTATTTCTCTTTTTAAAATTTAAAATAGTGGTATTTTTAAAGTGATAGATTTGGATGGCATGAACGTAAAAGGCAAATTTTAGATGTTAGATATGTAAATCCATAAGAACTGGGTGGTATGTATGTAATTGCCCCTAAATAAAACTCACTCTAAACGATAATTTAAATTTCCAACAAAATAAAATCACACAACAATAGGGATTCAAAATATGAGAAGGAAAATTAGATAATATTAGACTTATACGAATCATACATGCAAAAACTAATCATAATGTGTGTATTTGTATATGAAAAGATGAAGAATAAAATTCACCAAAAAAGATTCAAGCATCACATCCATACAAGGAGAAAGTTTCCCCGGAACATATCATCAATATATGCGTCACACTCAAAATTTAAATCCAAAGTACAAAATTATGACAAAATATTGAGTTTTTATCAATTAATAAGATGATCGACATGACTCAAGGGCATTTAATGACTCAAACTAACATAAAAAAAACTAAGGGACATTTACATAACACCAAATTCCAATGAATTTACATATCTAGCAACTAAACTTTACGACTTTACATTCTAACACCAAAATCTTTGACATCACATCAAAAACACCACAATTTTAATTTATAAAAGGTGAAATACACCTTTTCATGCATAAGTCTGGGGGCATAGATGTAAAAATTAAAGTTTGGGTATTAGATATATGTAAATAAATAAGGAATATGTATGTAAATCTTCCAAAAACTAAATCATATCAGGACAAATTTTTGAAAAGCATGACCCATTCTCTATAGGATCAACACCATAAGCATGTTTACACAACTAAAAACTAACTATACAAAACAATTAAAGCAACTTAAAACTCATAATAACCATGTGCTCATCTTAACAAAAATGATCTGCATTTCTGATGCACAATAGACTCTCAGATTTACAGTCTTGTCCTCCCATTCTCATCCTTCTTTGAATTTCCATTGGAAGCCAATCTAGTTGTAGAAACATTGGATTGAATAAAAAAAGGAAGATTTACATACATACCTCTCAATTCTTATGTATTTACATATCTAACACCTAAACTTCAATTTTTACATGCATGCCACCTTACCTATGCATGAAAGTGTGTATTTGACTTTTTAAACGTTAAAATAGTGGTATTTTTATATGATACAAAAACATTTGGGTGGTAAAAATGTAAAGAGTCAAATTTAGGTGTTAGATATGTAATTACATAGGAATTGGGTTTTATGTAAGTAAATCACCAAAAAAAAATAAGCAGCATGTTTTCAATAATCACGAAAACCTATAAATAAAATACAACTCCATGTATAATAATCACAGTGCAAAAGTGAGCATTGCATTGCGGTAGTAGGCCTTTCAGATTGCAGATGCATGAACATCAAGCAAGAAACTACAAGTACCAAAAAGCTAATTTGGAAACTTACAATGTAGCAAACAATTCTTAAGTATTTATACATCTCACACCTAAAGTTTGATATTTACAAACATTGTACGTTGGTGCTTTAAAACTATACATGAAAATGTGAATTTCACATTTAAAAAATGATAATAGGGCTATTTTTGATGTGATATTAAGATTTGGGTGATATGTAAATACATAAGCATTACGTGCTACATATGTAAATGCCCCATAATAAATTTATTTGACAAAATCCATATGACGGACAATCATGAATAACATCAAAGAGTTCCACAGATGTGAATAAAGTCAGAATATAACTTCAAATTCTAGGTATCTGGACTGTCTGAAGCATATTTATGCGCTTTCCATAACTATAATGCAGATATCGCAACATAACATGAAGGCATCAATATAGTAATCTTTTTTTTATTTTTCCTATTCTTCGCAATTGCAAAACAATGATAATCATTACATTTCAAAAAGTGAGAGTCCTTACAACATATAAATTCTAACATCTATCAACCTTTCCAATGACTAAACAACAGATGAAAATTTGATAATATTACTTTAAACAGCATAACAATAAAAATTACTTGTATAGTCAGATGTATTTTGGTTATAACATCCTTTTTAAGAAGAAATACATGCATACCACTCAATTTCTATGTATTTACATATCTAACATCTAAACTTCAATTTTTACACACACCACTTTACACATGGATGAAATGAAGTATTTGACTCAAATGGTGGTATTTTTTTATGTGATATGAAAGATTTGGGTGGTATAAATATAAAAGAGAAGTTTTAGTACACATGAATTGGGAGGTATGTCTGTAAATACCAATTGATTTTTCATTTATTTACATTCTAAAAACCCTTTCTTTGGCTCCACCAAAAAGACAAAAAGCAATTGTAAGCAAAATACAAAATATCAATTGTCAATAATATTGTAACACCAAGCACCACCAAAAAAGAAAACAAAATGACAAACCTGTAAACTCTGCACCTCAGACTTGAACTTGGAGAGATTAGCATCTTGCGCCATCTCACTCTGCAAAACAAAACATCAATCACCACATATCTTCCTTCCACTCGAAGAACTAACAAATATATATATATATATATATATACAAACCACGCACCAGCTGCATGCGCCCATTAGACACGAATGATTGCGACACATTCTCCAAACTATCATTCAGAACTTCTGTAATGGCGGAAGTAATCGCCTCGGCCTGCTTTGAGGGCACACCCTGCCCTTCCAATCTCCTCACCTGCCAACGAATCAAACAACTTCATAAGAACTCTTGTCATTGGCATTACATCAAACACCTTACCTTCACACAAACTCGATAGAGAGAGAGAGAGAGAGATAAGCAGAAACCTACCAGTCCCAGGGTATCCACCAGAAATGCCCTCTTCCCATTTCCATTCGACTTGGCTAGTTCTGAGAGCTCGCGGATTTGATTACTTGAAGATGTCAACGCCATCCATACTCTCCGGCGAGCAATCGCCGCCGCCGCCATCCGAATCTCTGGAACAGCGCAGTCGAAAATAGAAGAAGCGAACGAAGTTAATACATCACTCCGATTGCTTTCTTGATTCCCAGATCGAATCCGACAATCCCAACCCTCTCTCCCTCTCTCCCCCCCTCTCTCTACTTAGGTTTACTGCTCTGATTCTCTCAACTTTGTCGGATCGAGAGGAAGAGATCAGAGGGGAAGCATTTTTTTACATATATACCACTTTAATTCCTGTGTATTTACATACTGACTTTTTTTTTATACATATACCCACTTACCTATGGATGAAGTTACGACTGTCAAAACGGCTCGTTATCCAGGAAAAGCTCGTGTTCGGTACGTTAATCTATTAAATTATATTTAAATAATCTTTCAATATAAACAATAAGATTTAAAACTTGCACTAATTATTAATATTTTATGACTAAATATATAGCGTTATCAAAATGACTCTTTGTTCGCGAACAACTCTTGTTCGGCTCGCTAAACAAATGAGTCGAACACGAACACACTTTTTGTGTTCGAAATATAAACGAGCCGAACATGAACTGAGCTTGGGCTTGCCCGTTTTCGCTCTGTTTGCGTTCGGCTCGTTTACACCCCTTAATAACGTGATATTTTGATTCCATAAGAAAATTTTGGGCATTAGAGATGTAAGAAAATAAAATTTATGCGTTAAATATGCAAATAACTAAAGAAATGTGAGATATGCATGTAACGACCTCAAATTTAATATTCAGGGTTTTTTTTTTAATCATGATATAAGATGTTTAGAAATGGAACTCACTATTTTTTTTAATGAAATAATTGAGCCCAAAAAATGATATTATGTTCGAGTCCCAACCTTTAATCATTTTATCACGAGTAAATAACCAGAAATCATGCATTTAATTTTTTATTTTTCTTCCAAAATTTACTTCATAAGCGATATATATATATATATATATATATATATATATATTATTCCACACATCGTGACTCTTTAGTTGGTAGCAGCATTGTCAGTCGTGAGTCCTCTTGAGTCACAGGTTTGACATCTGTCTTGCAGTAATAGATCGAGTGGTTAGACACATGAGATTGGTTGGGAGCTCGTATATTAACCTGCAACAAATCCTTTCTAATATAGGCGCATTCTGTGGCCGGTTGATAGAGCTGCCTCTTTAAGGTCGTAAGTCCTCTCACGCCTCGGGTTCGAATCTCCTGACAGTGCAGTGATATATATATATATATATAGACCACACACACACACACAGAGAGGCATTCCAAGGCCTGTTGGTAGAGCAGTCTGTTTAAGGTTGTAAGTCCCCTCACGCCTCGGGTTCAAATCCCCTGTCAGTGCACTCTATTCTTAAGACAAGTGATACTCGAATTTATTTGCATACTCCCGTCAGGCCTCGCATTCGAATCCCGTGCCAGTCCTGATGCATATATATATATAGCCCCTTAATAATTAATTGTTTGCTTAGAATAAAGACAATGAAATTTAAAGTAACAGAAAAAAAAATATTAAATTAAAATTCCTCATCTAATATAACAAATGCTAGAAAAAAATTATTAGCGTGAAGAGAACCTGTGAATAATTAGCAAAAGGAGCATTTACATACAGACCCACCCATTTCCTATGTATTTACATGTCTAACACCTAAACTTCTTACATTTATACCTCCCAAATCTTTCGTACCAGATAAAAAAATACCACTGTTCTAACTCTTACGAAGTAAAATACAACTTTTCTTACATGGGTGGTAAGGTGGCATATATGCAAAATTTGGAAGCTTAGGTTGTTAGATATGTAAATACATAGGATTTGAGTGGGTATGTATGTAAATCTTGGTACATAACTACTGATACACAAGTTAGAAGCAAGGACACAAGAAATTCATTAAAACTATCACCACCTAAAATGGCATACTCACCCTTCAAAAAATACAAAAAATTAGCATACTTAGGAAGAGAAATAGCCGTAAAAAGAAAAGTTATAGAATCTTACTAATTGAGATAACAAAGTACATAAACTTACTGCCTCGACTTACCTACCAAAAATTCCAAGCTTGACCCTACTTAGACATTTGAGATGTTAATCATTATGTTACATAAATGAATAGATATATGTTTTATCAAAGCAAGTAAAATACATTTGTCATATAGGATGATTTGTAGCTTGATCAGACGTCTAGCCAAGGAAACCAGTTTTCAGATTGAGGAGTAAGCCAGTGCAAGCTAAACTGACAAGCATCCGTTTGTCACAAACAAAATTAATGCGTAATTGTTCGTCATGTGACTAGTAGACGAGTAGTTATTCGCCAATTGAATTGATGAGGATATCGGTGGGGAGAAAATGAAAATTTTATTGAGTTGACTAGGTCCGGTCTTCCGGTCATCACTTAAGCTAGGCTGAATTGACCTATAAACTGTACCGAGTTAAACTCTATCTTTCATATATTCGACAAGAATGTTGTCCTGAAATCTTCTATCTAGGTATTTGGCTATACATTAAAAAATTATCTAAACTCAAATATACGTATAACCAAAATCTAACCCTCTTCGCATCATTCGATGTGTGGGGGCCTTCCATAGTGACATTCTTGGAGACTCTCGCTATTACGTCACATTCATATATGACCACAACAGAAAGGTATGGGATTACTTTCTGAAGCATAAATCTGATGTATTTTCTGTGTTCAAAACTTAGAAAGCCATGGTTGAAACGGAGACAGATCTAAAACTGGAATGTTTGAGATCTGACAATGGTGGTGAGTACATTGATGGTGGTTCAAGGACTACTGTGCAGCTCAAGGTATCAGAATGGAGAAGACCATTCTGGGGACACCACAGCAAAATGGAGTTGCAGAACGCATGAACAGGACCATCAATGAGTGTGCTAGGAGCATGAGATTGCACGCAGGACTACCACCATCCTTCTCGGCAGATGCAGTCAACACTGCAGTTTACCTGATCAACAGAGGGTCATCTAACCTATTAGACTGTAAATTACCTGAGGAGGTCTGGAGCAACAAAGAGGATCGGAAG
>NW_018252645.1:63348-67069 GCF_001263595.1 Phalaenopsis equestris
TGAGGAGGAGAATGGGTCCGGGGCACCCATTCCTATTATTCCGCAGGCAGGTCCAGAGTCTTTCACTACTCCAGTCGCCGTTCGAAGGTCAGTCAGGAGCAGACATTCGACGCAGTGTTACTCACCAACTTTAAATTACATATTGCTGACAAATAATGGAGAACACAAAGCTATGAAGAAACTTTAGCAGATGAAAATTCTAGCAAGTGAGAGCTAACCATGAAGGAGGAGATGGATTCCCTGCTGAGAAATCAGACATGGGATCTAACAGAACTTCCCCCAGGGAAGAAGGCATTGCACAACAAGTGCGTGTATCGGATAAAGACTGAGTCTGATGGCAGTAAAAGGTACAAGGCCAGACTTATTGTAAAAGGCTTTCAACAGAAGCAAGGCATTGGTTATTCTAAGATCTTTTCTCCTGTGGTAAAACTCACAACCATCGGGATGTTCTTGGCTATGGTTGCTACCGAAGATCTATTCCTGGAGCAATTAGATGTGAAGATAGCTTTTTTTCATGGAGCCCTTGAAGAAGACATCTATATGCACCGCCTGAAGAGTTCGTGGTACAAGGAAAAGAAGATTCAGTTTGTAGATTGAAGAATAACTTGTATGGTATGAAGCAAGCTCCTAGATAATAGTACAAGAAGTTTGATAATTTCATGCAAAATGTCGGATACAGCAGATGCTGGACAGTATGCCAGACATATCACTGTTGTTATGTCAGGTACTTTGACCATTTCTATATCATCCTGTTGTTGTATGTGGATGATATGCTTATTGCAGGGGCCAGCATTTATGAGATCAATAATCTGAAGAAGCATATGTCAGAGCACTTTGCAATGAAGGATTTGTGAGCGACAAAACAAATCCTTGACATGCGGATTGTTAGAGATCGATTCAAAGACATTTTGAGACTTTCACAAGCTGAATATGTGAAAAAGGTGCTTAGCAGATTCAATATGAACAAGGCGAAGCCAGTGGGCACACCTTTAGGCAGTCACTTCAGACTCAGCAAAAAGCAATAACCCAAGTCAGAAGAGGAACAAGATTACATGAGTAAGGTTCCTTACGCTTCAGCTATTGGTTCACTTATGTATGTTATAGTCTGTACCAGACCAGATATTGCCCATGCAGTGAGAGTTATGAGCAGAAACATGAGTAATCCAGGGAAGGAACATTGGGAAGCTGTGAAGTGGATTTTGAGATATATAAAAGGCTCTTCAGAAACCTGTTTGTGTTTCTCAGGAAAGAGCCTAGAGGCACAGGGTTATGTTGATGCAGATTTAGCTGGAGACATTGACAGTAGAAAGAGTACTACAAATTATGTTTACACTCTTGACGGTTTTGTAGTGTCATGGGGCTCTAATCTATAGAAGACAGTTTCTTTATCCACTACAGAGGCTGAGTATGTTGCAGTGTCAGAGGCTGCTAAGGAGATGATATGGCTGCAGAGTTTCTTGACGGAATTGGGTAACGAGGTTCAGAAAGGCACTCTCTACAGTGATAGCTAGAGCTTCATATTCCTAGCTAGAAATCCAACATTTCAATCCAGGACCAAGCACATTCAGATCAGGTATCACTTTATTCGATCATTGTTAGATGACGGACAATTACTACTTGAGAAAAAAATTTGTGGAAGCAAGAATCCTGCTGATATGTTGACCAAGGGTGTCACACTTGTAAATTTTAAAATGTTAAAAATGTAAATATTTAATGTAGCATCCCATTTTATTTTTGTTTTTTAATTTCTAAATTCATGACTAAATCCTATTAAAACTATGTTGTCAAGCACCCTCTTAAATTTACCTTTTTACATTCGAACTGCTCGGATATTTCACATCATATCATATCAAAAAAATACCACTATTTAGGCTTTTAACAAGTGATGCA
Source organism: Phalaenopsis equestris (assembly GCF_001263595.1). Lineage (NCBI taxonomy): Eukaryota > Viridiplantae > Streptophyta > Magnoliopsida > Asparagales > Orchidaceae > Phalaenopsis > Phalaenopsis equestris. Next base: position 65,239 of record NW_018252645.1, read on the forward strand.
CCTTTTCATGTGTATAGGTAAGGCCCAACGCTTTAAAAAATTGAAAATTTTCATATATATACCACTCAATTCTTATGTATTTACATATCTAAAACCGAAATTTTAATATTTACATTTTGAAAATTTTCTTCCCGTGATCCTTCTCTTTCACGATGTAAATCCGGATTAACAAAATTCGATTGTGTGGTGGATTCAGATTTAAGAATTTCTTCCACAGTCACTGGAGAGCTCATCTCCGTCAAACAGAATATCAAATTTACTTGACTTAAATTCAAGTTGTAGCCATACATAGGAATTGGGCAGTATGTTAATAGGAAGGCTTCACTCATCAACAGGAAGTTTCCAGATTAGTCCAAAGTGCCATAGAAAGAAGATGCATAATAAGCCCATTTTGGTCCTCTAGAATATGATTAATTACAATCTAACAAAAATTAAAGCAAAAGGACAGCACTATTGAATTGTAGAATACTATTAATGGTTAAAGACAATATGCCTTGCAAGAAAATAATAGGAAAATAAGGCACAGAATACCAAATAGATAAAACATAACTTTCATCATTAACAATTACTTTGGGTTGATTTTAAAGAAGTAGTAGGAAACATGAGGGTAATATACAGCTTTTGAAAAAAGGTGGAGAAATACCGTTCTGCAATGGCTGGTCATTTCATGGCTATCTTGCACCTAAGCTTCAATTTTTAAATATAACTTATCCTACCCATGCACAACATAACGCATTTCACTTTTTATAAGTTAAAGTAGGGGTATTTTTATGTGATATGAAAGATTTGAGTGGTATAAATGTAAAAAATTAAACTTTGGGTTTTAGGAAGTAAATGCATAGGAATTGGGAGGTTATGTATGTAAATGCCCCTTTCTCTCTGGAAAATTTACTTATATATCACACAATTCTTATATATTTACATATGTAACAACTAAAGTTTTTTTATGGACCAATGCTCTCAGTTGGATTATATTTTGGGGCATTCACATGCATATACCACCCAACTCTCATGTATATACCTATCTAACACCTAAACATTCCTTTTTACAATTTTAACTTGTAAAAAGTGAAATATATGTTTTCATGCATAGGTAAAGTGGTACATATGTAGAAAGTAAAGTTCAGGTAACCCAAAATGGCAACATTATTTTACAGTAGCTTGGTTGGCCAGTTTCTTAAAAAAAACAAGTACAAAATAAATAAAATTATGTAGATTGATATTATTTTACAGGAAGTTTAATTACTTGAACTTGTTTGAATTCATGTAAACGTTCAAAATCATCTAAACAACATTTTTATCATCATGGCTTCAATTGTGTTGACATTCTAAATAAAATAATCAGATACTTGCCAATACATATTTGTTATCATCAAAATGTGAATTTAAACTGGTTAGTCAAATGGGGGCTACCAAGTTTGATATTGAATGAATATGGTTTATCAAAATATTTTGGAGTGGAGAGGTTGTGAATATTACATGTTATGCTATAAATAAAACAATTATTTGACCTATTCTTAATAGAGCACCTTATAAACCATTAAAATATCACATCCGCTATTGAATAATGAAGTAATTATACAAGAAAATTTGTTTTAAAATAAGATAAAGCTATATTCTTGGGATATTCATCATCTAACAAAGCTTATAAAATCCTAATTAAAACATCTAAAAACATCTTAATTATAGAATGTCCTATGCTTGTAATATTTGATGAATCTAGGATAGAGATATTGACAGGAATTTTTTTGAAAAGCTTAATCTTAAGTAGAACATTTATAATGATAAAGTCGACGATTAATTTCAAGTTTTGACAAAACTGTACCACCAA
>NW_018252646.1:0-5252 GCF_001263595.1 Phalaenopsis equestris
TGTTGTTCTTTTTCGAGGCGCATTCTCTTGGGAGCTTGTTTCACTAAGGTTATATTCTTGTCCACCACAAGTTTATTAACTGTAACCTCTGCTGATAGTCCTGGCATTTCATCATAGCTCCAAGCGAAGCAATCTCTGAATTCTGTCAATAGCTTGATCAATTTTGAAGTTTCTTTATCATTGAGTAGGGAACTTATAAATGTAAATCAGGGTTGTTCTTCAGTCCCAAAGTTAATCCCTTTCAATTCATCAATGGTATATTTAATTTCTTCCTCAAATTCTTGTGGAGTATCGTCTATTAGTTGATCGGCAGAGTCAACCTAAAAATTGAGGCAATCCTCTCCTGACTCACTAGTAACAACCATGAAAAATTCAAAATCATTGACTGGTTTGACTATACCAAATCTGAGTCCCATTTTTGAGTTGGGAGTTCGACTTTTAACATTCCATAATTTTTCAAAAAGTTAAAATTTATCTTTTGACATTTTGTTTTGGTAAATTTCCTTGTTGAATTAACTTTTGAACGTAAGGCAAAATGTAACCAAAAGGCAATTCCATTAATTCATTAGGATTATCATCCAAATTTACATGCTTTTCAAGCTCAGTAGAGGCAAAAGCACGATAAAATTTGATCAGTTTTGAACCCACACTACGGACTTCCTTGATCACTAAACTCTCGACCTTTTGTGGGAGAATCGGAGTAAGGGACATAGCATTCACATAGTGGTTTATCCGATCATACATTGTTTCATATTTATTCTTCTCTATATCTTTTAAGGATATCTCGTACTGAGGTTTCTTCTATTTTGCCATCATTATTTCATCTTCAGAACTGTATTCATTGCTAATGTTGATAGTTGGCCTAGTTCGTTCAACGATTAAGTTGATTCTTCCTCGTCCACGTCCCCATCCTCGACCTTGGGTGCGCAAACTAAAAGAACCTCCACCAACTCGTTGTAAGGGAGTGGTGGAATATTGTTGAAGCGGAGTTTATTGGCTTCCTCTTTGTGATGTTGTGATAATTTCGCGAGAGAAGACAATTTTCTTTGGAGGCGCGTAGTAGGCAGCATCTACATGGATACCAACTTCATGCACTGAAAATGGTTGAAAGTCTCCATTGATGAAATTTTCTTGACCCTTTTCGCAGTTCTTGATGCATTGGTGTAAGGATGATGGAACGATGTTGTGCTCATGAATCCATGGTCGTCCCAGTAGAGCATTAAAAGAGGTATGGGTATTGATGATATGAAATTTAGCGGTTGTCAGAAGTTCTCCAAGCTTCATAAGTAATGTAATTGATCCAAGGCCTCTTTCTCCCTTTTGGTTGAGTCCTCTTAACATCGCTTTATCGGTCGTAAGCTCTTGAGCTTCAATATTCAAATAGGCCAATGTTCGTAGGCTCATGTAGGCTCATCAAGTTAGTTAAGAGATGCTCCAGGATCCACTAAAACTCTGGATAACACAAATCTGCTGATGTTGACGGAGATGTAAAGTGGATGGTTGTGGTCGGCGGTACCGAGCAGCAAATCTTCATCTATGAAGGTTACCCCAGGCTGTCCTTTCAATGAACAAACTTCATATGAGGATGTGCTGACAAACTGAGCTAAGCAAAATTTTGGGTCCAGCAAAGCTGGAACCAGAGCTTCCCTCATCTCCTTTGATAGGATCAGAGTGTCATAGATGCTTAATCGGGTCGGCAGCTTCCTAAGATGAGCTAGCACGTTATAATCTATTTTGTATGATCCTCCTCCAATTTTATCTTGATTATGTGGTTCTTCCACTGGTGGAGGTGGAGGTATTTCTTCTCGGGTCATTATCTGCTTTCCTTTATCTGCTGAAGTTGTTCTTGTGGTAACACTTTTCCACTCCTTATGTTAACTTTGGTGATTTCTTCTTCTTAAGTTACCATTGTGGATCTTCCGGTGTTTCCTCTTCTTTGCATTAACTTTGGTGATTTCTTCTTCTTAAGCTACCATTGTGGATCTTCCGGTGTTTCCTCTTCTTTGTCGAAAAGATCTAGGTTGATGATAAACGGTGTACCGTGGTGCTCGAGAATTGGCTCCTTGCTCCCGGTGCTGTCGTAAGCGGTGTCATTGATGTCTTCTTTGGACTTAACAACGAGTTCATCGGACTCAAGTATGATTTTAGGATCATATTCGAGATCAAGATCAAAGTTAGATTGGTCGCAATCAGTTACGTTATCACTAGAAACAGTTAAAATGTAGCCAAAATCACAATCATTATATTCATAGGACCCCGGAGGGAAACAAAGATAATCGTACAAAGTCAGGGGTTCGAGTATTTTCTTCCCCGAATCCAAGACAACTAATCTGGTAGAGGCAGACCCTATCCTAGCCCCTATCCAAGCATCCTTGCTATCAATCTTTGTATTGATGCTTTTCTTATTATTCTTCTTTCTTGATGATGACGGATCTCTTGGTGAAATCTTCATCTCGGGCTTGGTATGCTTTGGACTCTGAACGGAGGCTTGTCTTGATGTAGACTGGATTTTGTTCAGTATTTTCTTGGATGATCTGCTCCAGACCTCATTCCATCCTTCTTCTTTGGTATACATAGCAGATTGTTTTGATGAATCTTGTATTTGATTGAGGACACTTTTAATTTCATCCCAAGTTGTACTCCATCCATCTGTTCCAGTATACGGATCGATCGGGGAGATTGGCTCGGTCAAAATCATATTTATGGAACCTTTCTCAGGTTCTCTTAAGAATTCTTTTGGGATTGTTATGTTCTCTTCTTTACGGTTCTTCTCGAGCCAATCCTTAAAGACAAAACATCCCTCCATAGTGTGTCCGAGCAACCAGTAGTATTGCTACAAAGTCAAATATTTAAGATTTTTGCTTCATGTCATGCTCTTGTTCTGCGGGCTTACCAGGCTGTATCGGTGCAGTGACCTTAGGTATCCATACTTATTTCTTTATCGACAATGATGTCTTGGGACGGAGTGTCTTAGTGGAAACATCGATATGTCGAGGGAAAGTATGCTCCCCATGGTGTAGACCGGCTACAGTGTCAGGTACTCATCTTTTCTTTGCCTTTGGGATTGTAGGAATATTCTATGTTTGATGACGGGTAAGATTTTTAGGAAAAGTCTCGACTTAACTGGTCGACGGCCTACGATCTTGGTGGCGGTATAATCAGTAGTAATCACTGGGTATCAACTCCGTTCCTTAAACGGAACCAAATGGGAATGCGAACGGGAATGCGAGTAGGCGATACTCTAGTTGTCTTATGAGATTGTCTGGTAGACTTGACGTCCATCAAAATGTCCTTCTTCATGCAAGGGGGAATTGCATGTCCCACTCGTTTAAGTTACTCAATAACCAAACTTCCTTCTTTGGCAGCTAGCCTTTTGAAAACTGCACTAACTCGGGTGATAGGAGTGAACTTCTTTCTCTCCTTACCATGTCCATGAAGTGGTGGTAATGCGGCAGCAATTTTCCGGATAGTCTCGTATCCATTGATATCCATCAGAGAATAGAATCTACTACCTCATAGGAGTGAATAAATTTTCGGTAATCCCTCTTCATCTTGATGAGGCTCCTCTTCAATGGGTGTCTTCTCAGGAGCCCGGGCTTTGATGGCCCTCCAAACCTTTCTATTATGGTTCCTTCTTTGGGTTCGGGTCAATGGTGCAGTCTTCAAGCTTGACCCGATTTCAAACACGGGTGGTGGGATAGTTAATCCCTCAGTTAGATCCTCAATAATCATTACTTCTTTCCCTTTAGTAGCAGCGGGGACAACAAGTGTGACAGTAGTAGTTCTGGCCTTCTTGCAGATAGGGAAGTCTTGAAGGCAGTTTAGATTGAATTCTGCAGATGGTTTCTGTATTTCTGGAGCGGGGATCTTCATTACCACGAACAGGGCTTTCCCGAGGATGACCTCGAGATCTTCAAATCTAGCTCCAAATTTGATGGTAGGAGCGAAGTTATGGGTTTCGTGGCTCGTTGGCAGGTTGCACGAAAAGGTCAACATTGGGTAGGCCATCGGAGTAGGCTTGGCAAAATAAAAAGTTTTGGGGTTAGCTATATGACCAAAACCTCGTAATTTTTAGTGCAAGCACTGAAAGTAGAGGTCAATCTATAGACCGAGTGGGTCTTAATTTAAAATTTTGTTTATGTAAAATCAAGAGGTGGGAAATTTAATTAATATAAGAAAGTTTTAAAGTGCGCACAGCACAACACGATTTGGTTTAATTAGCAGAATAGTAAATCAAATTTGGAAGGGAGGTGTGAAGTATTTTAGGACCTAGTGCAGGACCGATTTAGCGACACACAATGCCCGGGTGGAATGAGTCCACCAACACACCTATTGGGTGTCCGACCCCACATGAAAATTTAAAGAGTCCTTAATGACCTCTTGAACCCCTCTATTCAAGGATGGTTGAACAAATAGTACTGAAGTCCAAGGAGTTTGCCGTACTTTCCTAAGACAGAAATGGGTAAAGTATGCCAACAAAAGAAGAGTAATTTGATCCAAGAGGGACATGGACATATTACCGATATGTGAAAATAATATTTCTTGATTTGTTTGGAGAGAAAAGCTTGTCCCCAGCGGGCACCATTTTGGTTGGAGGAGTTGTCCGTAAGAAGTTGTCGGTCACTAGAATCAAAATCTCCATCGCCCACTTCAAGGACGTTTAAAATTTCATATATATTTAGTTTTATAAAAATATGAAATCAAACTGACCCCATATTTTTCATAGTTTAAATGAAAGAGCACTGTACCTCAAATCCTGTATCTATCCCGAAGGATAAACACAAGACTTGATGATGAGGCAAGATCAAATAAACTAAAAAAAAGTATGAAATCCGTGTGGTATGCGAAACCTTTGTATTTGCTGACAAGTTCACCTATTTAATATAAAGGATTAAATAGGGTTTATATTAAGCTGGGTTCGGACATGCTTCATATAAGGGCAAGCCCTTATAGTTTATTACATCATAAATGACCAAAGCCACCCAAGAAGACTCTCGATAAAAATCAAGAAAATATTATCTTCAAGGAGTTTCAAAGGGTAGGACTCTTCAATGAGATCGGACGTAGAGGTGTGAAAAGGGGATTGGTTCAAACTTGGAATATTTTATTGTAGAATCCAAAGGAGGAAAAACTAAGGGATGTCAGGGATCTAGAGGTGAACCTCGGTGACTTCCCAAGCTATCCTAATGTTTGGCTTCAGTTTTGAGGAGAAATATTTAGGTGTTTCATCCTGCCAATTTTATTAGTTAGGG
>NW_018252646.1:10642-21672 GCF_001263595.1 Phalaenopsis equestris
GGGAAAGCTATTAATCACTGGAATTGGTCCACCATAGAAAATATCATGAATGGGGTAGAGAAGGCTAAAAAGGAACTACAGGAGTTGGAAAGGCAAATGTACTTGGGCAGGTGGATGATACTTCACTACTGGAGGCCAATGGAAATTACTAACAACAGTGCAGTGGCTGGAGCAATTCCTTAAACAAAAAGCTGCAAAAACCAAATTTGCTGATGGGGACAGAAATACAAAATATTACCATGCTTGTATTAATTATCAAAGGAAGTGCAACACAATTCACTATAAAAGATCAACATGGGAAGTGTATTAAAGATGATGTTGGGATTGCCAACAGTGATGTGGAATACTATCAGCAGCTAATGCACAGGACTAGCATCCAAAGATGGAAGGTAGATTCTAATTTATTTATGATTGACCATGATCTCACTGCAGGAATACAACTTGCTAAAGTCCCCGAGGAGGAGGAAATCAAAGATGCCCTTGACTTTATAAATAGCTCCGAAGCTGCAGGCCCTGATGGTTTTATACCTGATTTTTATAAGAAAGCATGGGAGACAATCAAGGAGGAAGTGATTAAGGAAATCCAATATTTCTTTCAGGGAAATGATCTTCCTGATTATTTTAGTGCTGTCACTATTATTTTCCTCCCCAAATCATCAATCAAAGACCAATGGAATCAACTTAGAACCATATGCTTGACTAATGTGATAAGTAGAATAATTGGTAAGATTTTGGCAAGGAGGCTGCAACCTGTCTTGCAGAAAATAATCAGTCCTAGCCAAATAGCCTTTGTAAAGGGCAGGAGAATAGGTTTTAATGTTCTTCTTGCTCAGGAATTGTTGCTGGACATTGAGAAACCTTACAAAGGAGGAAACATCATTTACAAACCGAACCTAAAGAAGGCATATGACATGATACACTGGGACTTCATTGTTGAAATTCTGTTGGCCAAGGGGTTCTCTACTGACTCTTGAAACATTATCAATAGATGGCTAAAAGGGAATGTTAATTCAATCCTAATCAATGGCAAACTCAAGGGGTTGAAGGAAGGGGATCCTCTATCTCCAACTGGGTTCATCTTAGCCTTGGAATATCTGTCTAGACTAATTGATATACCTAACCAAACAAAGAATTACAATATGTATCACCACAGATCTAAATTGGACATCGGCCATTTGGTATATGCTGATGACATAATAATCTTTTCCAGATCCAATAGGAATGTTGTAAGGAGTCTGCACAACTCTCTACAGGAGTTTCAATATACTTCTGGATTTATGGTGAACAAGGTAAAATTCTAAGTGCTATTTAGCAAGAGAACTTTCACTGACACCAGACATTGGATCTTGGAGCTTACTGGTTTCACTGTCATGCAAACCCCATTTAAATATCTGGGTGTAAATCTTTGTAGGGGAAGAACCAAGCTAACTCAGTTTGATAAGATAGTGAATAAAGTACACTCTACTCTACAAAGTTGGACCAATTCCTTCCTCTCTAATCAGGGCAGAATTACTTTATTAAAGAGTGTCTAAAAAAATTTTCCTATGTACATTGTACAGGTGGCAATAATGAAGAAATTTAGACAATTGCTGATGGAGAAATCTTTCAACATATATCTTTGGACTAGGGAATGAAAGCAAATGTTATGGGCAAGTTGGCAAAAAGTGGACAAACCTCTAGCAAATAGAGGTTTTGGATTTAAGGGGCTAAAACACTTGCAACAAATTAGCATATACAGACTTTGGCTAACATTCAGACAACAGGAAACTCTTTGGGCCATTTGGGCCAAATTTATGCCAAATATTGTAGAGTTGATCACCCCAACCTGGATTCTAGTGGGCTAGGAGACTCTAGAGTTTGGAAAAAGATGCTAGAGGTCAAAGAAACTGTTGAACAACAGTATTTATGGGATCTTGCTCATGGTAACATCAATTTTTGGCTTGACATATGGTGTCATGAAGGACACTGGATCCTTTGTCTGATAACCCTGACAGAAGCATACTGGTGAATGAATGCTGGGAAGGTCAGTCCTAGTCTGAAAAACTTACTTCACAACATACTCATTGCATCATATGTCTATAAGGTGAAGCAGATTCAGGTGGATAGAGATCACAAAGACAAGTTGGTATTGGCCCATACCTTCAACCACAGTGTTACCTAAAATATCTACCAACAATTATATAAGTAAGAAGAGGTCACATGGAAAGATAGTTTATGGAATAATCTCTTGACACCTTCCATGGCTTTCTTTTCATGGAGAGTGCTAAGTAATCTTATTCCATCTGATGACATTTTAAAGCTTAATGGTTTGAGAGGACCTTCTATATGTTATTTCTGTAGAACTGATACTGAGTCTTCCCACCACCTCTTTTTCAAATGTAACTTCTCTAGATAAGTCTGGGAAGAGCTAATTTCACATTTTCATATCAGCACAATCAACTTGGACTGGGAGAGCCTGAAGAATTGCTGGGGGGATAGGGACAAGAGGAAATTAGGCTCCATTCCTTTTATTATTGCATGGTTCATCTGGGCAGCAAGAAATCAAGCTAAACATGAGGACATTAGAGCTGTAATTGGAAGAGTGGTGGCCAACTACTTGTCTTTCATCAGAAAACTGATATAATGGAAAAAGTTCCCAAACATATTGAACATTTGTAAATCTGATGAAAAGTAGAAGTTCCATACTATCAAGATAATGTGGGAGACACCTTTGTGTCCCCTCATAAAGGTCAACATTGATGGAAGCTTTTCCCTTAAGGATGTTGACATGAGAGGTGTCTTCAGGGATCATAAAGAGGCGTGCTTACTGCATTTCCAATCACCTATAATGGCACCAGATGCCATGGAGGCTGAAACTGCTATTGTATTTTGGGCAATAAAGTTGGCTTCTATTAACAAATGGAATCCACTACAAAATGGAATCCACTACAAGTTCCACTACAAGTGAAAGTGGACTCTATTCAGCTGGTGGATTACAGGACTGGAAAAAACACAACTCCTTGCCACATTCAGCAGTGGATCATCTATATCAAAAGGTTAATGATGGAAACAAGGGTTCTTTTTTCCTTCATCTACACGGAAGGAAATAGACCGGCATATTTTCTAGCTACTGGTGGAGCAAAGTCTCAAATAGCTTTTGTATCCAAGCAACCTTCCCCCCCTCTTTCCTTTTTACTTCAGGGGGACAAGTTTAAAGCCCCTCACCTTAGAATTGTAACCTCTTTTTGAAAAAAAACTAATAGATCTCTTCCTTTTGCTAATATATATATATATATATATATATATATAAAGATAAGCTTTCTTTTAGTAATGATAAGTGCAACCTTTATTTTGGTAAGTCCGTTCCAACCTCTATTATTAATTGGAGTACTAATTATACTGGTTTTCATGCTGCCTCTTTGGCCCTTAAATACTTGGGTGTCAATCTGATTAGGGGTTATCGTAAACAAGTTCAATTAGATGATGTTGTTGATAAGATTAAGCATAAATTCAAGCATAAAATTAATGATTGAAGGAACAAGTTTTTATCTAAAGGGGGTCGTATCATCCTCCTTAGAAGTGTTTTGTTTTAGTATTCCTCTTTACGTGCTTCAGATTATGAATCTCAAGAAAAGCACTCAACTTTTCCTTGACTGAGTTTTTAACCGTTTCCTTTGGTCGGGCACTCATGTTGCTAAACATTGGGCTACTTTTTCTAAGGTTTCTAAACCTATCTCTTCTGACGGTCTTGGCTTTAAAAGTTTGCATCAAATTTTTTATATCATCATGTGTAAATTGTGGTTTAAGTTTAGGGATAATACTTCTTTATGGGCTCGCTTCATGCATAATAAATATTGCAAAGTTTCTAATCCATCTACTGTTCATTGGAAAGTGGGAGATTAAATGTTGTGGAAGAATGTTAGGAAGTCCATTCTAAAAGCTTGCTCCGTTGCTAGAAAATTTATCTTTTGGGACGTTGGTGAAGGCAAGATTTCTTTTTGGCATGATCAGTGGGGTTTGGGGGATCACATTAATTTTGGCATTACTCCTCATAATAACAATCTTCTTATCTCGGATGTGTGGATTATTGAAAATTGGGATGTTCCTAAATTGATTTCTCTTGTTGGGGAGCTACTCTGTAGCTAAGATCCCTATAAAGAGGGAAACTAAAGACACCCTGCTTTGGAAAAATTCTACTAATATCTCTCCTTCTAAAATGCTTTATGGGAAAGTAATTTGGAATAATTTCTTTACTCCATCCATTTCCTTCTTCCTGTGGAGATTTCTTTATAATATGCTCCCTCTGGATGATCTTCTAAAACATAGGAGGATTAAATTGGCGTCCCGATGACATTTATGTAATAAGGAGGAGGAAACTGCGGCTCATCTATTTTTTCAATGTCCTTACGCTAAAAAGGTGTGGTATGGTTTGGGAAAACATTTTCACATAAACTAGTATGATTGTAGTGATCTTCTTGATTTTCTCCGATTTTGGAGATCTACCGATATTATGGATTCTCAATTGGCTTGTTTTCCTTTATTGGTTCTTTGGTTTATTTGGGTGGCTAGGAATGACATTAAATACTAGAATTTGAGAAAATTTCCTTCTATCTCGGTTTCTCTCATTCTAGCTTACTTTATCCAGTCCTGCTTATTATCGCGTGTGAATGATGTTTTGCTCCATCCTAGGGTGGGTAGAATGGCCAATCTTATTAAATAGTAACCTCCTCCTTTCGGATGGATTAAAGTCAATTTCGATGGCAGCTGAGAGTCCGCAGTGGCCATGGCTGGTGGGGTTTTTTGTGACGACCTTGGGAAATGCCTTTGATTCTTTACTTCTCCGATTATGGCGTCCTCCCCTTTGGAAGCTGAATATTGGGGGTCTTTTTTATCTAATCAGGTGGCCATTTCTTGTAATTTTTTCAATTTGTCGCTCGAGACGGATTCTTTTATTATTTACAAAGATTCTTGTGTGGGAACCGTTTCCAATTGGAATGCGATGAGGATTTGGAATAGAATTTGGTTCCTTATTGATAAATTTAATTTTTCTATTACTTTGCATCATGTTATGCTGGAAGGAAACTCTTCCGCGGACTGGTTGGCCAAGAGTGGAAAAGTTTTGGATAACGCTATTGTCGATGTTTTGCCTCCTCCTAAACTTAGGACGTTTTTACGGGGTGACTCTTTAGATTTGCCTTTTATCAAGAGATGATGGGTGTTGTTTCCATTTATTGTTCCTTCCTTTGTGGCTTTTTTACTTTATGTGGTGGTGTCGTTTTCTTTTTCAGGTTATTTGAGTATTTGGTTACAACTTGGATGGTTTGCTTAAGCACATTAAACTCCTGGAACCTTTGCCTTTATAAATAAATAAATATATATTTTGCAAAAAAATCTGTGAGTATCTATCATTTAATTTTTATAATGTATCTTCTTTGCTGAGAATCCTTAGATTAGGAATTGATCTCTACTCAAGCCAAAAATTTAAAGCTATAAGATTTGATTGAATTTGTGCTTGACCTAAAACATTAAAAATTTTGCAACTAATGAAGCAAGCTTGGAAGAGCATAGTGCATTTGGTTATATCAAATTCATTTTGCACAAATCCAAATCGGCAAATTTAAGATGGAGGCTTTATTGATGGCTATCATCTGTAGTCCAATTTCACGCTCTCTAGTTGCTGCAAGCTTTTGAAAGAATGCATCAAGTTCAAACAACAATAATAAATCAATCTTAACTAGATCACGTTATAAGTGAAAATATTTTCATCCATACTATAGTTAAAATGGTACAATTTTTGACAGAAATATATATATATATAAATATATATATATATATATATATTTATATATATATTAATTGTAGTACACTATGTATTAAACTATATTGAAGCAATAGCTTTGCCTCGATGTGATGCTCGGAATGTTTCAAAATTTTTAATCAAAAATGATTTTACAATATATGGAATGCCAAGAGTAATCATTACTAATGGAAGATCTCACTTTTGGAACAAAATTCACTTTTGAAACAAAAGAATTAAAAATTTGAGGGAAAAATATGATATTATACATAGGATTACAACTGCTTATCATCCCCAGACTAGTGGTCTAGCAAAAGTATCTAATCGTGAAATTAAAAAAATTCTGGAGAAAACTGTAAATCCTCATAAAACGGATTGGTCTGCTAGATTAGATACCACATTATAAGCTTATATGACAACTAATAAAATGTTCATAGGATTGTCCCCATATAGATTAATTTTTGGGAAGACTTGTCACTTACGAGTAGAATTGGAGCACAAAGCTTATTGAGCTATTAAATAATTTAAATTTAATTTAAAGGATGCTGGTGAGAAAATATTGTTGGAACTAAATGACCTTGAAGAAATTAGGAATGAATCTTATGATAATGCTATGATATACATGGAGAAAGTGAAAGAATGGAATGATCGAAAGATAATAAGAAAAGAATTTGAGCCTGGAGAAGAAGTTTTACTATACAATTCAAGATTAAAATTATATCCTGGAAAACTGAAGTCTAGGTTCACAATTGTAAAAGTCTACCCCAATTGAGTTGTTAAAAAGTCTACCCCTATTGAGTTGTTAATATTGAAGATCCCAAAACTAGAAAGATATTTAAAGTGCACGGGCACAGGCTCAAACTATATTTTGATGATCGAAGACCAAAATTAAGAGAGACTGTAATGTTAGGTCACCCAAAATAAAGACTTGGAATGTCGAGTTGATGATATTAAACCAAACGCTTTGTGGGAGACAACCCATAATTATTTTTTTTACAATTATGAATTTGTTCTTATAAGTAATATTATATACATTTATTATTATGCTTCCTTTTTAAATTATTATTACTTGAGAGAACTACATAGAGAGAAAATACATTAAAACATCTTTACTTACTGAACTATATGGAAGATTTGAATGTTATTTGGATTTAAAACAAAATGATGCAGAAATCTAAACTGGCACCAGAGGCGTCATTTTCTAAAGAGCTAGCGTTGGAGGTGTCTGATATCGGTGACAGAAGCGTCAATGTTACTAGAACGAATTTGGAAGTTTCTAAAGGCAACTTAGGGAGGTCTTTGATAGATTTTCTTCCTAGTAACTACCAAAAACTAAATTTTAGAGTTATTTAAGAGGGTAAAATTAAAAAAGAAGTCACCATTTTCAAATACTATGGCTTCCAACTCTAAAGAAACCCCTAGATTTGGAATTTTCAACAGGAAAAAGTTCATCAGTTTTAATGTACAGAATTAATATGATCGAGTTTTTATAAAGAAGAGATTATTTAAGGAATTAAGATTTATGAATTGAGGATTCAACACCCCAAATTCTTCAGTGGAAGAGATTATTACGTAGAGACATTGGGAAGTGTTATGTTATACCACTACTGAAGTAGTCGTTTCTATGGTGAAAGAATTTTTTTTGCTAATCTTCATGGAATTAACCAAGGAGTCATCTATGTTTGAGGCTGGTGGGTACCATGTACTCCTTTAAGAATAAACAACTCGTTTAAGATCGAAAGTCTCCATTTGTCACTATGTGAATTTCGTTCTTACAAGAGATAACATTAATGAACTCTATCAATTTCTTACTGATGTGTCGGTGTTATTTTGGTTTGGGGGAGTTGCCCGTAAGAAGCTGTCAGTCATCGGAATCAAAATCCCGTTGCCCGCTTTGGAAGAACGTTTTATTTTACATTTATATTTAGTTTTAGAAAAATATGAAATCAAACTAACCCCATATTTTTCATAATTTAAATGAAGGGCACTATACCTCAAGTAAGAAAAATCTCGATAAAAATAAGGAAATATTATCTTCAAGGAGTTTCAAAAGGGAGGACTCTTCAATGAGATCGAACGTAGAGGTGTGAAAGGGGATTGGTTCAAATTTGGAACATTTTATTGTAGAGTCCAAAGGAAGAAGAACTAGAGGATGTCATGGATCCAGAGGAGAACCCTGGTGACTTCCCAAGTTATCCTAATGTTTGGCTTCATTTTTGAGGAGAACTTCAGTTAATGAAAAAAAATCATTTGAGTGTTTTATCCTGTTAATTTTATTAGTTAGGGCTTACATTCGTTTGAAACGATCACACAAATATTGAGACGATCACACAAATAGCTTAAGAGATGTGAGGATTTAGGTCTTGACAAACGACAATCTCAGAATCCTAAGACGAGTTAGGGCTTATATTGTATTGCAGGGCTATGCAAAGGCCTAAAGATAAGGTGAGGATTTACATTGCATAAGCAAGCAACCTCGAAGTCTTATGACTTTATTGTTTAAGTATAAGGAAGGAAGATTGGTTTAGTTGGCCTCATTAGCAACATTAGGTTACCTCCTTCGAGGGATTCCTAATCATCTGATAGGGACATCTTAATTTAGTTGCAATTGTAGTTTTGCATGATGTTTGTGATTAAATTTTGAGTTATTTTATATTTTGAATGTTGTGGCGGTAGATTTTATCTGATTTTAGTTTTGGTTTTGGTTTTGGTTTTGGTTTTGGTTTTTATTTTTGTTTTGTGGCTATACTGTTAGTTTTAGTATTCATGCAGGGTGATATCATTGTTTAGCATGCAAATTTACAGGTATAAAAGTACAGTATGATAGTACAAGAAAGACACTGTTGAAAATTGTAAAAGCGTACTTGGCGAGTCTTCTCGTTCCACCACCTGAAACTTAAAATGCATGTCAGAGCAATTTATATAGAGGCAAAAAGTAAGGTTTTGGTAGTTTTCCTAACCCTATGTCATATCTTAGTGGGTCCTTAGGAGTGAAATTAAGGATGATTTTGTCAAGCAAAACATATTAAGTTTAGTAGATCTCCGAGGTATCCAACAGATCTAGAGAAAGAAGCAGGTCCATGCTACTCTCTCGCACTCTAGTGAAAAATCTTGAGTTCTCTTAAACTTATTATGTTGCTTAATAAGTCATCCTGTAAATACCCTTAGTGAGCATTGATGTCTCAATTATCCCTAACAATAGAGTAATTATCACTTATGATTTAATTTAAGAATTATGTGGGTGAAGACCCTTAAAAAGGCAAGTTTAAGAGACTTAACCTAATTTTGACTTGAGCTTCTAGTGTTTGAAAGATGTTTTAATTTTCAATGATGATTACTTTTCTAATAATTATTTAAATGTAACTTGATTTAGCCTAAGTCACTGCTAAGCCCTTAAGACCTAAGTGTGTGTCTTAATCATTGCAAATGAAATTAACATATAAGTGATGGTGATGATTCATGTTTTTGTTTTTTTTTGTTCATCAAATAGGGGTATTAAATTAGTGAGTTATTGACACCCAAAATCATACCCATAAGTCTAGGATCATTTAATTGATTGGACTCCCAAACTTAGGTAATTTTAGGGAAATTGCAAATTTATCCTTTTTTAATTAAGACAAGTGAGGTTTGTTTCTACCAGTTAACCAATTATGTTTAAAAAATCCAAATATATTAACTAGAAAAATTAGCCATTTCCCTTTCTGGAATTAGGCCTAAATGTTAATTAAGGCTAAATTTCCAAAATTACACATCTGCCCTTAAGGCTTTATCACTTCATAATTCATCAAATTCAATTCAAATGACTTTAGAATTTTTATCCTACCTTACTCATGGGTCAATTGAGACATCAGAGTTGAAAGTGTGATTTATCTAAATTTAATTTATTTATATGATTATTTTTATGCAAAAATAGGATTTTTCAAAGAATATTCCTAACTTGACCAAGGTAAATCCTAATCCTTTGAAATTTTTATTGGAGCTAAACTTAGACTAGAGAAGGCTTTGGACCTGAGACATCAGAGTTGAAAGTGTGATTTATCAAAATTTAATTTATTTATATGATTATTTTTATGCAAAAATAGGACACTATTTCTTAAATATAAAATATTTTAAATGGAAAAATTAAGTTTTACATTTAAAAAAAAAACTCCCTGAGGTCAGAGAACCTAGGGAAGCAAGTTTTATCTTTTTTTGATTTTTCTTTGATTTATTGGAATTATTTTTAGTGGAAATCCATTTTTAGCCTTTAAAAATTATCTTAAGCTTCAAAATATCATATCTTTGTTTAGAAAATCAGTAAAAATATTCCAATTGTTTCTAAGTTCTTAGAAAAAAATTTGGAATATTTCCATGAATTTTATTATTTTTGTGAATTTTATGAATTTTTAATTATTTTAAATATTTAAAATAGGCTTAAAAATGAGATTTTTATTTTAAATATTATAAAATTATTTTAAATATTTAAAATAGGCTTAAAAATGAGATTTTTATTTTAAATATTATTTTATTTTTAGAAAATACCCCTGCTCACAGAGAATTTCCAAAAACAAGTTTTTAAAAATTTTTTAGTTGTATTTTGATTTTTAAAAATCATTTAAGTGCCAAAAGTGATGTTTGTCTTTAAAAATCAATTTGAGTTACAAAATGAACTTAAAATGTTTTGAAATTTTTATAGTGAGTTTTCTAGAACATGAACTTTAATAGAGGTCAAAGATCAAGTCTCCTTAATTTTTCTATTTTCCAAAATTAATTCCCTTAGTGATTTAGGATTTGTGAAGATTAGGTGCATTTTGAATATTTCAGCTCATGAGAAATTTTTCTAAAGGTTCTCTGGTCATTATAAACCTTCCAAAATTTTCTTGGATTTTTCTAAGCAACATATAATTTCCATGATTAATTTAAGCAAATAATGCATATAAACTTAAAAAATTTGATTCTCTGTCTAGGGATCTCCTCTGACTAGTGAAAAATCAGGGAATGTTCCTTTTACTAGAGGAAACGACATGCTAAAAATTCAAGCCATATTGATATCACTACATGCATGGAGAATCAAAACATCCAAATTAGTATTTAATTAATTAAAAATAAAATAAGCATTACATGGACTTAAAAATATTTCCACATTGTTCTCCTCTGTTCACTAAGCAAGAGAGTATTTTTATTTTATTTTTGTAATTTTTGTACACCAAGAAATGAATTCTTGAAATTAGTGATCATTTTCTGAATTAATTAAATCCCTATTTATCTATTTAAA
>NW_018252646.1:22788-42153 GCF_001263595.1 Phalaenopsis equestris
GGCTAGGTGCTCAGGGCATCCAGGGGAATCTGTCAAAGCAACTTAATGCTATGAGGTTTAGTTTTGGTAAGGGTATCTTAAGCATGTGCATTTTTAGAAATAAGATCCCTTAATTTTTGGGACCTTTGGTCCATGGCTTATTTTAGGTGGCTAGATGGGTTTTGGCTCAGTCTTAGGGTCTAACCAATGGCTGAGGTGGAGTTAATGTGATGACTTTTGGGTAGTTAGGCCATCTTTAATGCATAGGTTCAATGTGGGTTCAAGTGATCAAAGTTTGGGTTTGGGCTAGGTTAACCATGTCAATTATCCCAATTAATTGATCAACATTGTGTAGAAGATTGTTACGAAGGTTTTTACTTAAGGGTTGAAGTGATTTTGAGTTCAATTGGTATGTCAATTTGAGGGATTTTTGAAATTTTGTCAATTTGGGCAAGTTTTGCTAGACATGGGTCTAGGTTGGGCTAGCTTTGGTCTAAGTCCAAATTAAATGATTCAAATGATCAAGGGAGATGTTTTGAAGATTTTTCATGAAGGGATGGGGTGGAAATTTTGGGGTTAAGGCCCTCAATAATGTGAGATTTTGAGACATGGTCAATTTCGGGCAAATTAGGGCCTTTTGGACTTAGGTTGAAATCAAATGAAATCGGGGTCTCACCAGGGCCAATTGAAGGTCAAAATTTATGTGTAGGAATGTTATGAAGATCTTTTAACACAAATTGTGTCACTTTGAGTTGGCTATGGGTTCAATTTGATGGAACTATTTCATAGGGCCAAAATTGGGTTTTTGGTTTAAATCAAAATTGGGTTCAAATCATGGACCAGTTAGGCTTGAATTTGGTCTAGATTGGTCATATCATTAGATTGGTCATATCAAGGCTGAATTTAAGCTTAGAATTGAATTTGGGCAAAATTGAGACCAATTGGATAGAAATTTAAGGTGATTTGAGGAGAAGATGGGCCTTTAAAGGGCAATGTGGGGGTGTTTAGGTAATTTAGGTAGGTTTAGGGGCAAAAGGCTAGGTTGGGCATTTTGGTAGAGTTAGATTGCCAACCATCATAAATAAGCCATAGACCAATGGAAACTCCCTTTTGGGTCCTCTATGTAGTGGTTTTAGCTAAACTCTCGCCTAAGGCTAATGGGTTTAAGGGACCACCTACATGAGTCTCCCAAAAGTTTCAAGGGACCAAAGCCTAGAAGTTTAAATCTTATAATGGAATTTGGGCGAAATTGAGACTAATTGGATAGAAATTTAAGGTGATTTGAGGAAAAGATGGGCCTTTAAAGGGCAATGTTGGGCTGTTTAGGTAATTTAGGTAGGTTTAGGGGCAAAAGGCTAGGTTGGGCATTTTGGTAGAGTTGGATTGCCAACCACCATAAATAAGTCATGGACCAATGGAAACCCCATTTTGGGTCCTCTATGTAGTGGTCTTAGCTAAACCCTAGCCTAGGGCTAATGAAGGGACCACCTACATGAGTCTCCCAAAAGTTTCAAGGGACCAAAGCCTAGAAGTTTAAATTTAGGATTGTGGGTGATTGTGAGTTCAAGTATGTACCTTAAGCCCTAAACCAACACCTAGGGTCAACCCTAAGGTCCAGCAGTCATAAGGTGACTCATCCTTAGCTCCCCCATAATGACTCCACCTATTAAGTGCTACAGGTTAGGACCAATATGTGAAACTTCCAATTGACTAAAGAAGAGTGTGGAATTTCTAATGGTGAGGGTTCCTTTTCTAGTTTTCTATGAATTAGTCAATAGGAAAGTCCTATGGCTAGATATTAGGCTACTAAAGAGGAAAAACTAAACCTCAACCAAAAGTGAGGTCAACAAATGGAGCCCCAACAGGTGTGGTGTGTTGGGCAAGCACACCGCACGTATTGACATTGACCAATGAGCTCAACAAAACCAATATAAATTCCTAAGTCAACCGACCTAGAAGTATATGTAGAGTTGTCTGTGTTTTTCTTTTATTTCTACTGGGATACTAGCAGGTGCATATTTGATCAAGTCAAGAAGTAGAACTCTAACTTGGGATTGGAGATTGGATTTCGAGTTAAAAAATATTAGAAATTTTGAGAGGATGGGAATCAGTATGCAAGTGCTAACCCCAAGGTGGAAATTGAAATTTATGTATCAATTCCAAAAAGAAAGGAAGAGTTAGAATTTAGGTACCGACCTCAAAAGATGGGAATCAGAATTTAGGTATTGATCCAAAAATGAGAACTGAAATTTAGGTATCAATCTCAAGAAGAGAGTCAAAATTTTGGTTTGAGTGAAGTCCCATGGGGGTGGCTCTCAGTTTTGAGCTTCTTCGGTGACTAGGCGGGCCGAGGGCCGGCCCTGGTAGGTGGAGGTGGCTAGATGCTCAAGGCATCCAGGACAATTTGTCAAAGCAACTTAATGCAATTAGGTTTTGTTTTGGTAAGGGTATCGTAAGCATGTGCATTTTTGGAAATAAGATCCCTTAATTTGGGGGACCTTTGGTCCATGGCGTAGATTAGGTGGATAGATGGGTTTTGGCTCAGTCTTAGGGTCAAATCAATGGCTGAGGTGGAGTTAATTTGATGACTTTAGGGTAGTTAGGCCATCTTTAATGCATAGGTTCAACGTGGGTTCAAGTGATCAAATTTTGGGTTTGGCTAGGTTAACCATGTCAATTGTCCCAATTGATTGGTCAAAATTCTTTAGATAATTGTTATGAAGATTTTTGGTGAAGCGTTGAAGTGATTTTGAGTTCAATTGGTAGGTCAATTTGAGGGATTTCTTAAATTTGGTCAATTTGGGCTTGTTGGGCTAGACATGGGTCTAGGTTTGGCTAGCCTTAGGCTAAGTACAAATTGAATGTTTAAAATGATCAAGGGAGATGTTGTGAAGATTTTTCTTGAAGGGATGAAATTTGGGCATGTTGGGCTAGAACTTTTGGGGTTAAGGCCCTCAATTTGGTGAGATTTTGAGACATGGTCAATTTGGGGCAAACTTGGGGCTTTTGGGCTTAGGATGAAATCAAATGAAATTGAGGTCTCACCAAGGCCAATTAAAGTTCAAATTTGATGTGTAGGAATGTTATGAAGATCTTTCAACACAAATTGTGCCAAGTTGAGTTGGCTATGGGTTCAATTTGGTGGAACTAAGTCATAGGGCCAAAATTGGGTTTTTAGTTTAAATCAAAATTGGGTTCAAATCATGGACCAATTGGGATTGAATTTTATATTGATCAGTTATATTAAGGGTTAATTTAAGTTTAGAATTGAAATTAGGGGAAATTGTGGCCAACTGGATAGACATTTAAGGTGATTTGGGGAAAATATGGGCCTTTAAAGGGCAATTTGGGGGTGTTTAGGTAATTTAGGTAGATTTAGGGGCAAAATGCTAGGTTGGGCATTTTGGTAGAGTTGGATTGCCAACCACCATAAATAAGCCATGGACCAATGAAAACCTCAGTTTGAGTCCTCTATGTAGTAGTCTTAGCTAAACCCTAGCCTAAGGCTAATGGGTTTAGGGGACCAAAGCCTAGAAGTTTAAATTTAGGCTTTGAAAATGCTATGAAAATGCTATGGTGCATATGTTTAAGAAAAATACTTAGGTTAAAGAAGATTGAAAGGACAAGTTTCCTCACCGACCTTTTTACAACTTATACTTTCACTACCAATCCATCGGAAATATTCAAGAAGATAATGGTGAAGAAGATGTTTGAACTCTCTAAAGTACGGAATTTATAATTATAATTGTATATGCGTGTTATATGTTTGTGTTGGATTTAATTTACTTTTACTATTGAATATTATAAGTGATGAAAATACAAATTGAAAGACGAGATAATGGAGATGGAAGTTTTTCATCAACATTATTAAATCCTGCATCAAAGGCGTGGCATTTATTTATTGTATCCAAACTTTTTCCTCCCACAAAAATTAGTGAAGTGACTAAGGAAGGTGCTATCTTAAATTATTGTATTCAAACCAGAAGACTTATTGATGTGGGTGCTTTAATTGTAAAATCCCTTTTAGGTTTGGTTATAAACGGATCAAATTTTAGGCTGGGACATCCATCCACCAAATTCCTGCTAAGGAGCTAGTCATAGTGCCTTATGAAAGTGAGGAAAAAGTTATTCTCCCTTGGAAGGCTATGGGCCCAGAAATTTGTTGCAACTGCATAGGAAATAGGGAGGAAAATAATATGAATATTTTTATGGATCAATCATCTCAAAATTCATCTACTATTCAACCCCTCTTTCCTTATAGTTTGCATTATACTTTAAGAGGAAAAAGAATTTGGAGAAAGTGGTACAGAATATTATGAATTCAATTGGAATCATTTCTGATATATTTAATCACTTGGATTAGAGGATGAAGGGACAATTCAAACATATCGGGTGCAATGAAAATGCTATGGTGCATATGTTTAAGAAAAATACTTAGGTTGAAGAAGATTGAAAGGACAAATTTCCTCACCGACCTTTTTACAACTTATACTTTCACTACCAATCCATCACAAAAATTCAAGAAGATAATGATGAAGAAGATGTTTGAACTCTCTAAAGTACGAAATTTATAATTATAATTGCATATGCGTGTTATATGTTTGTGTTGGATTTAATTTACTTTTACTGTTGAATATTATAAGTGTGATATGTTGAGTGTTGATATTTACTCTTCGGCGTTAGTTTGTTTGGTGTGATTTTAACGTTGACTTAGATGTGTGGGCTTGTAATTATGTGGATTTCATTTATAAATGTGAGTTTTGTATTGTTTATAAAAAATAGTTATTACAAGATTATTTGATGACGAATATATATGTTATTTTTTGTTAATTAAAGGTTGGCATGGTTTGGTATACATCATATTTCAAAAGAAAAGTGAAATCTGAAAATTTTTGGTGTTGGCGCCAGATTTGGCTTCTAAGGCACCAGTTTCCCAAAAATGCCCAAATTTACTTAAAACTGCAAAAATGGACTGTTAAACCCCATTTTTACTGCTTAGGTCATCTCCTACCTCTAAATTAAGGCCGAAACTCAACCTAGGGCTTGCATATTCTCAGATTTGAGGAGATTTGAAGGCAAATAAGTCTTGTATTTTATCTTCCCTTGGTAAGAGCTTCACTTTAACTTAGAAATTTTTTATTTTCACCATGGATTTTTCCTACATTATAAAAATCCAAAAATTTGAGTTTTGGTTGAAAAAGATTAAAGAGAACCCATGGTGAAAAGATTCTTGCCAAATATTATTATATTTTGAGTCTAATTTATGATATTCGGATTTTATTTGGATTTTATGTGAATTTATTTTGAAATTTCTATGGCCGCAAGAGTGAAAGAGGATAGCCTTCGAGAAATTTTGATGTTAGAAGATACATTACTCTGAAGGCTTAGTATAATTACAATACTATGATGGGTACGAGGAAATTGTTTCAAGAGCGTACATTCTCAAACCTGGGAGGAGAAATTGAAAGATTGACAACTTCTCTGAAGTGGAAGATGTTTTGCTATTTCACCGCAGTAGCAATTATTCCTTTTGCTCAAGATTTTTATGTCAAACTTAGGGTGACTTCTGACGAGCATATTTTTGTTAGTGGTAAAAATGTTGAATTTACTTGTGGAAGGATTAATGCACTTTATAGGCTGAGGAATTAGTTTTATTGTGAGTATTCTACACTTGTGATTTTTGATTCATCACATGATGAAGTAATTGCCTATCTTACTGAAAGAAGGGGAGAATGGAAGATCACGAATAATCACAAAGTCAATTTGTCCACTTCCATGTTAAATGTGCAATCTAAAGCATGGCATTACTTTATTTCTACAAAAGTATTTCCAACTAATCACCACAGTGAAGTAACCAAGGAGAGAGAAGTACTGAATTTTTGGATTGAACAAATGAAATCTGTTGATATTGGTGCTCTTACTGTACAAAATGCTCAAAGTACTGCTAGAAGTGGGACCACTAGTGTTTTAGGTATTCTTGCCCTAATTTTCACTTTATGTGAACAATCAGAAGTAGAATTTGAAATAAGTGAAGAAATGTTACAACCACTTAACCCATTGGAAAACCCACAGTTCATAAATTTGAATCATTTGCTGGATCTAGAAGTGGAAGAAGTGATAGCCTTTGACATCAGCTACAGGACCATCTACTTTTAGTTCTATTTCACTTGAAAATATTATGGAACAGTTAATAATTCAGCAATGAGATATAGTGGTAACGCAGAACATAGTAGGTGGTTTGGAAATTATAAATGCTCAAAACAATGATTATCAGCAGAGAAGAGTACAGCGTGATATTGCATATCAAGAGGCAATGGTTAGATATCTTAGAGGTGATCATAATAGAGGTTATCATAATGTAGATTTTCCTACTTGCCCCAGCATTACGCCTATTATGCAAGATAATTTTAAAGAGGAAGAAGAAGAAGAAGAAGAAGAAGAATAAGATAGGATGATGATGAATGATAATTTATTGGGGAACTATTTATTTTTATTTTCTTATATCTGTTATAATTTGTTGTTGTTTTTGTTATTGTTGTTGTTGTTGTGATTTGGACATTCATATGTGGTGGTGGTGTTTTTGTATGGAAGTACTGAGCTTATTATGTGTAACGTTGTAAACTGTAGATTTTTATTTCAACATTATTTTTAATTTACTTTTCTTAGCAAATTATGTGATATAATATGTTATATTTAATGCTTTAAAGTTTGTACTGTTTAAATTTGTACCTGTAATGTATCAGAGCCAAGTTTCGCATTCAGAATTCTCTACAGGTTAGCTTTATTTTTATGCATTTACTGTTTTCTTTCACCCACAAAATTTTTATGTAGATTGGTTTATTTAATATTGCAAAAATCTATGTTTGGTGTAAAGAAAAATTTCCTTAAAATAAGCAAATCAAATTTTTATTGTCCTCAATTAACTTTACTTTTAAAAAAAAAAATTAATTTAACATGACCTTGGGTATCAGAGTTAAAAAAAAAATAATTTAACATGACCTTGGGTATCAGAGTTTAGCTTTAGATAACTATATATTTTTTTAAATATTATAGTAAATTTAAGCAAAATTATTTAAGAATGAAGGTCAACTCTAGAGTTAAGATATTTAGTATGAAAGGATAGGACTATGCTTTTATATTTAAAGTATAGGAAACTGTATTTTTTAAGTTAGTCTCTACCATAAGTCATATTTTTTATGTAGTAAAAGATTCATATAAGGACAAATATCATTTAAGTTTGGGTGATTATGATACACTTAAAAAATTTGAAATTTTATGTATACTTTTTATACATAAATTTTATGACATTGTGCTTTAAAAAAGGATATTTTTCATGTTTTGTTGCAGGTATATTGATTTTAGTCATTTGGAGAAAAAAAGATCAAATATATGGAAATTTGGAGTCAAAATAAAGCTTTTCAGCATTCTGGCATCAGAGGCACCTTTTTACAGAGAAGAGGCTCAAGAGGCACCATAATCTAGAGAATGGCAGAACTTCAATACACTGGCACCAAAGGCACCAGTGATGAATTAAGATGGAATAAGGTGATTATTGACTATTTTTGAGAGGTTCTAGAAGGCTCTAATCAATTCAAACGCTCCATGGAGTGATGTAATGCATCTAGACACTTTGCAAAGGCTCTTGAAAGAAGAGATATATCTCTTTAAATAAGGGACTCGTCTCTTAATTATAAGAGGTGCACCCTTTAGAAAAAAGGAGGGAATTTTGAACTCTTTTTGAAAGGAGGCGAGCACCTAAATTAAAAGGAGAGTCTAGAGAGTTCTGCATGAGGTTTTGGAGGACAGTTCTAAGGGGGACGTGAGAGAGAGTTGTTGAAGAAGAGAAGATTTTCTTCTAGAGTTGTAAGAGGAGAGGGATGGTGAGAGATTTCTTCTTAATTACATTTATAAGAGAGAATTGAGTGAGACTGTAAAAAAAGAAAGTGCTTAAAGCAAACATCAAGTGATTTGCTTAAGAAGGAGAGTTAGATAAGTTGTGTTATTTCTTTTCTTTATTTTGTAAACTTGTTTTTATATATAAAATTTTTGTTTTGTCGTATTCATCTCATGAATTCCGAATCATCTTTTTTATCCTTCTCTCTACAATGAGATATGATTTTGTGAGGAATTAATTTTGTTATGTAAGGTTTTAAATGTCAATAAATTGTGATGACTCAAACTCTGATCTTCATTAACTTTCCGATCTCACGTATTTAAATTTTAAAATTTATTGAGAAACATAAGATCCGAAATAGCTATGCTTTCTATAACAAGGTAAGAGTCACATTCAATTTCAGGGTGAGAATGTAGTCCATGGGATTGAGTGCATTAAATAAGAGAATATAATTTGATTGGCACAAAATTAGAGATTTTAGGGTGACAGTCTAAAATCCCTAATTTGGTCTAGATGTTAGGAAACTAAAGTGAGATTGTTAGCCCTCGGGTGAGGGAGAAGTGGGAGCTCTGGGAGCTCTTGAGTGGCAGCCAACATTCTCTCAACATAACCCCAGATTTAGAGACAAAACTCTGATTTATTTAATATTTTTTATGTACTCTCAGAGGGTAAAGAATAAAATTGCTCCTCTTTGGCACAATACAATTATATATATGTATTTTAAATGATGGTAATATCTGCACAATCCATAAACTCATTGTAAAGTGGAAGGATGCTTTCTTAAATTTAAACTCTTCATTACAAAACTTTGTTTAGTCTTAGTAACTTTAACACTGAAGCTTAGAAATTAGTTTAGTTAACTTAGTTATTTTAACCTCATTTCATTTAGCGTACATTAAATTTTCTTTAGATTTTTTTTGCTTACTTAAGTTTTTGGTAGCTTGAATATTGTGTTTGACTTTATAACCATAAGAATTTCCAACTCTCAGTGAGATCGATAATTAGGACTCCATTAGAACCCATTTTTACTTAAGAGATACGTATACATGCATTATAAGTAAGGTTTGACAACTTAAAAATTTTTAAATATAAAGCTATTTATACTAAAGTGATTTTTATTTTGATTAAGCAGCATATTTACTGTTTGTGCTACCATGTGTGTATTGTAGTATTAAAATATATTACAATGCACAACAAAAATTTCACATCACCCCCTTCGGTAATCCATTTTGGACAAGGATTTGACAATGCTGAGATCATGTTTGGAAGCATTTTTGTTGCCCTTTTGAGAACCAGCACACCTGAGATTGTCAATCTCATAGTGGAATTTAACTTGAGGTCAACCCAGGAGTTCCAGCCTTTGAAGAGGGTGTTAGTTGAGAACAATTTTAATGTTTCTGTGAAGTCCATTAAAGCTGTGGGAAGTACCCCAAGAGGGTTGTTGTTAGCCCTGTTAGTCTATTCATCACTGCACTTGTCACCATTCCTACTGCATTCAAGGGAAATGGTGTTTAGGTGAATGATGAAGTCCATTAAAGCTGTGGGATGTACCCCAAGAGGGTTGTTGTTAGCCCTGCTAGTCTATTCATCATTGCACTTGTCACCATTCCCACTGCATTCAAGGGAAATGGTGTTTAGGTGAATGATGAATCTGTCATTATGGAGGGTTCGACTTTCTCTGCAGCACCTCATGTGTTTGATATTGGAGTTAGCTCAAGGTGCAAACCTTTGGCCCTCGTACAAAGGAAAAGGAAGAACATGAAGGTTTCTAAGATAAAGATATGAAGGTTACTGAAGATGTTACTCCTATAGAGGATGTAGAGGATAAGTTAGGTTTACTTGGGTCCTCACTGTTGTTGGGAGGGAGCAGGTTTCAACCACTTTCTACTACCCAAGATGAGGAAGATACCAGGAGGATTACGGCTATGCCACATTGACCTTTCCATTACAAGAGTTTGAGCGAGAAGAAGACCAGGACTACTCATTTGGCTAAGTTATGGATTATAATCAAGAGCCTAGAAATAAGAAAAATTGCTCAGTCGTTGAGATTCCTAGAAGGATGGGATAAGTGCCTGCCAAGGCCCACCTTGGACTGAGACTAGTTCCACAAGATAAATCTTGTTCCTCAAAAAAAGGATTGAGTAGAGATGTTGGATCATCTACCGTAGTATCTAGTCCGCGTGTTAGGGCTCACACCACTCATCAACTTGTTGGTTCTGCCAATAGGCCTTCCGGACCTAAGCTATCGGTACCAAAGGAGATGGTGTAGCAATCTAAAACTGTTCAGCCAATAATTACTAGTATGATCAATGTCTGAAGTTTTGAGGAGAATGTCAAGCCCAATGAGATCAGTATTACCTCATAGGAACCAGCCTCAGCCATTGAAAGAGCTACCTACGGAGATTGTCTAAATCATGGATGGAAGAAAAGAATTCACTTCTGTGAATAGAGAATTGCAACCAAAGAAAGATTTTGTCCTAAGTTTAATACAATAAAAGGTTACTAAACTGGAAGTAGAATAATATGTGCAAGAAGTCCCAACCCAGTCTAAAAAGAGGCATTGATTCTGAGGGTTAGACCTTATCTGAAAGAGTTTGATGTTATCAAATATTCTAAAGGCATCGTACCAACTCTATTTAAGACTTTTAATGACATAAGAAACCCCCGACAACATATCAACCACTTTCGTGCAAGTTATTATAACGTGAGGGGGAGGGCAGTTTTGCTTTGTTGTTCCACCAGTTTGTTAGCAACCTCTTCAGAGTTCTGTTCAACTGGTACCCATAGCTGCTAAATAATTTAGTGAAAATATTTGTAGATTTGGAAAAACTATTTTTCAAGAAGTTTTTTGGGGCTTAACACCACTTCACCGTCGGTGACCTTGTGGTCAAGAAATAATGATGAAATGAGACATTGGTGAACTATATTTTATGATGGAGGAATTTAAGTATGAAATGCAAATTGCAGCTCCAAGAATAGCTTGCAATTGAGATTCAATGGAAGAGTTTACCATTAAGAATTTTGATAATTTGCTTAGCAAGGCTTGCAGCCTTCAAGGAGAGGTAAAGAAGCTTAGTTTACTATAGAAGCGTGATAAGAAGAAATCATTAAAAGCTTTCAAAAAGAATTCTAAAACTGTTGTAGCACAAGATAAAGGCAAGCAGCCCATGCAGACTCAGACGGAGCAAGGATGACAAAGTTACCAACCGCCACAACAACATGATCAATCGACATCTTAGCAGAGGTATTATCAGATAGAGGAAAGATGCTCTTTATCACAGCTCTTAAGAAATTCTTTTAAGGATGAAGCAGTT
Source organism: Phalaenopsis equestris (assembly GCF_001263595.1). Taxonomy (NCBI): domain Eukaryota; kingdom Viridiplantae; phylum Streptophyta; class Magnoliopsida; order Asparagales; family Orchidaceae; genus Phalaenopsis; species Phalaenopsis equestris. Next base: position 33,976 of record NW_018252646.1, read on the forward strand.
AGTAAGATGTTCTATAGCCTAATTAAGAGATCTACTTTCCAGTTGCGAGAACCCAAGAGGCCAGAGTTGATGAACAAGAAGGATCATCTGCTCTGCTGCCCTTATCACTGGATGCTTGGGCATACAATGTAGGGTTGCTTCACTTTCAAGAATTGGCTCAAGACCAATCTCAAGAAAGGAAACATAATAATCCCAAAAGAGTACTTGAAAGAACCTGAAAGGAATTCTGTTAATGTAATTTTGTCCAATCCTATTATTCTGATTGACCCGTACGTGATTGATGATGGATGGAGTACAAAATGGAAAAAAATCCTCGAAGAAGATGCTATATCAGATTCAGGTAACTTTGGTGTATGGTTTGATTCAGAGTTCTGGACCTGCTAAGCCAACACTATCGATTGCAGTTGAAGAGCCGCTTTAGCGGAAGAAGACAGAGGAGACCAGAGGGGAAAAGAAGACTGAAGACCCAAAGAGTAGACTACGGGTTGATTTTCCTAGGATGGTTGTTTTCTTATTTTAGTGAGAAAAATGCCAAACCTCTAACTCTGTATGATTATTAGTTTTCTCTTGTGGGTTACTATAATGAGAAAAATTCTGATGTTGGCTACATTTTGACTATTTCTATCAATAATGTAACTAATCACAACCAACCTAATCAGGATCTTGATTTCAACTATAATATAAATTCTCAATTCGAGAACCCAAGAGGCCAGAGTTGATGAACAAGAAGGATCATCTGCTCTGCTGCCCTTATCACTGGATGCTTGGGCATACAATGTAGGGTTGCTTCACTTTCAAGAATTGGCTCAAGACCAATCTCAAGAAAGGAAACATAATAATCCCAAAAGAGTACTTGAAAGAACCTGAAAGGAATTCTGTTAATGTAATTTTGTCCAATCCTATTATTCTGATTGACCCGTACGTGATTGATGATGGATGGAGTACAAAATGGAAAAAAATCCTCGAAGAAGATGCTATATCAGATTCAGGTAACTTTGGTGTATGGTTTGATTCAGAGTTCTGGACCTGCTAAGCCAACACTATCGATTGCAGTTGAAGAGCCGCTTTAGCGGAAGAAGACAGAGGAGACCAGAGGGGAAAAGAAGACTGAAGACCCAAAGAGTAGACTACGGGTTGATTTTCCTAGGATGGTTGTTTTCTTATTTTAGTGAGAAAAATGCCAAACCTCTAACTCTGTATGATTATTAGTTTTCTCTCGTGGGTTACTATAATGAGAAAAGTTCTGATGTTGGCTACATTTCGACTATTTCTATCAATAATGTAACCAATCACAACCAACCTAATCTGGATCTTGATTTCAACTATAATATAAATTCTCAATTCATACTAAACCTAAGTGATCATGAAAAGGAGAAGGGTGACAGCAAGGACACTTATGATAGCTCTGGAAGTGACGTACTTCTTTGAAAATTTTTGGGACCACATATGGAAAATGAACTCTAACCCTCAGACTCTGAAGCAACTCCAAAGTAGCCAATTGTTCTAGCGCAAGAGAAGACACTTGTAAGTTCAATGCAAAATTCAGAGGAGATGACAGAGATGAACTTAAGATGAGAAAACGTTTTACTCCCAAGAATGGGCCTGAAAGACAATGTAAAGTAGATGGTCGCTCAAGGAGAGTTGAACCCTCCAACAAACGAAATACCCATTCAGGAAGGAATTAAGGAGACTAGTAACAAAAAAGTGGAGTACAACATGTTAGCCCATCTTTAGAAGTTGCCGACAACCTAAGCATCTACGGTGCTCTGATCCTATAAAAGGAGTTGAAGAAGCTCTGGTTAGGGCTTTACTTGCCTCAGAGGTTTGCTTAGCTCAATTGGTCAATAACTCATTGGATGAGGTCTTCTTATTAAGAGAATAGTACAGTTTTACCTTCACATATAGTGACTTGTTGCTATACACAATGGGCCATAACCAACCTATTTACATCTCAATCACCATTGGCAAATTTACAGTCTCTAGGGTGTTAGTTGATCCAGGAGCATCAATAAACGTGATGAACCTGCGGATTTTAGCATGCCTGAAAATTGATGCCCGAGACCTCAAAACGGGTTAAATGTTACTAAGAGGCTTCAATCAAAGGGGATAAATAGATATTGCATCAATTACACTACTTATGTTGATCGGTGATCTAGAAAGAAATATCATAAATAGATATTGCATCCTTCTCCACCCCCTGGCTTGGCCAATTAAGCCCTAATTTCATGGTATTTAAACCACCCCTCTCACGGCCAAAGAAAGAGTGTTGTCAATTTGTTTGGAAAACCACTCTAAATTGCTCTCACAACTTCCCTAAACCTTCCTAAACTTATCCCATTCAAATCTCAACCATCTTCCTCTACTATAAAACCCTAACTTCAAGCTTGAAACCCAAGAATTTTTTTGTCACTCCATAAACTATTCAAACCTTGAAATTGATTGCTCTCAAAGCCTCCCCAGACCAAACAAGAAAACTACCCACCAAAATCCCTCTCTCTCGAGCACTTTAACCCACTCTTAGACTAAACCTGAATCAATTATTGGTCAAAAACTTATAGAGACTTTCAACCAGCTCAAATTGGCACTTGGAGAAGCTGGTTAGTGAGGTCACAATGAATGTCTACAATCAACCCAATTGATGCCTCACCTGTTGAGCAAAGGTATTGAGCACCAACCCTAAAATCATGCTCGGTTTCATTAATTGTGAAGCGAAGTTTAATTTCATAGGTATTTAACTGTATGGATATGTTCCTCTCCACTAGATGAAGTTATACGATCAAACCCCATGCAATTTGGTTGAGTATTTAGCGATAGGTTTAGAAAACTTGTGGTTCTCGGTTTGGGTCAGATGTGGACGATGAACGGATGTCGCCCACTTGCGTGTATATCCATTGGACAGTGGAAAAGGAGTCAGATGGGGAGATGAAGCATAAAGCACGAGTAGAGTCAGTATTGATGCAGATGGTGGTGTTGAATGGGAGTGCACCTCATGGGCAAACGGAGCTGCCAAGGATCGAGTCAGCGCCATGTGGATTAGAAGAAAAATAGACCATTTAAATGGTTCAAATAATTTAGATACTTCAAAAATTCATAACTTGTTGTAGAAAAATCAATCAAATTAAATAAAAACACCCCTGTGCTTATCAAATAGAGGAGAATCATGTAGAGTAAAAATAAAAATCATATGCTTTATATTTATTTTTAAATTAATTTAATACTCTAAACATTCATTAAATCATAAATAATTAAATGTTAATCACCATAATTTGAATCTTAGAGGGTTAGTTCTCTTTTTGAATAGGAATTCTCTTTAATTTTTCTGAAGTCAGAGAACACCACTAAAATGGTAAACCCTACTTTCTAAAGTTAAGTCACTCTATGCTTAAGTGTAATTATATAAATTAAAATAAAAATCAAAAAAACATATAGCTTGTTTTGGTAGGTTAACTGTGCTTAGGGGAGCATAAGAAAAATAAAACCTAACATTAATTGTCTTTAAAATATAATTTCCTTATTTAATTCATTAAAACCCATAAAAAATTAAATAAATAAAAATATAATCCCAAAAAACATAAAATTGATCCACCCTAAAGATAATGGTCATGGAAAGCCTCTATATAAATTTTTAACTAATATGAATTGATTTGACCATCAAAGTGTATTTTTCAAAGCAATTGGGATTTTTACACAAAAATAATTATAATAAATATGATATAAATTAGAAAATTATGGAAAGTGGTTTGGAGTGGTCCTTGTGATTAGGCACACCCAAGGAAAAAAAATTGTTTTTAAAATAAAAAGTTCATTTTTGAGCAACTTTCTAATTTCAAAATAATTTAAAGAAGTTAAAATTGCTAAAATACCAAAAATGCACAAAAATGTCAAAAATTATTTCCTTACCACTTGGGACTAATTAGAATATTTTTCCTAATTTTCTTAATATATGTACGCATATTTTATATGTATGCATATTTTAATGTTTAAAATGCATTTCCTTAATTTTTCACTAAAATAGTTACAAAATATAAAATAAATATTAGAAAAATATGAAATTAATTTCACTTAGTTTATTTACGCCAAAAGGATCAATGAAAAATATAAAATTGATTTTCTAAAATAAACTACAATTTTTATTTATTTAACCACCTAAAAAAATAAATTTAAAAAATCCAAAATAATTCTAAATTACAAGAAATTAAACCCAAGTGGTCCTCTAACCTAGATGAACTTCAAGTAATTTTCCTAAAGATAGAAACTTTACCTTCGTTGATTAAATGGATTAACTTTAGAGATTCATAATTTTGGATTAAAAAATTATAAAAAGTAAAATAAAGATGTGAAAATTTTGATTTCTTCTCTGGTATTTCAATTAAGCCACGAAAGATATGTTAGCAAATTTTAATGCCCATATGAATTAATTTAAAAGTCATATGAAGACAGAAGCCCTATGGGCAAAACTGTAATTTCTACCTTTTCACCCCTAATCAAGATTTAGGATGAGCTAAGGGCTTAAAGGGTATTATTTTATCCTAAATAATATTCTAAGGTGATTGGAACGTGAGGGTAAGGAGTAGAAACCAATTCACCTTCAGTGTTAGAAAAGAAGGGTATAACTGTAATTATTGAAATTATTAAAAATTGGAAGAAGAATCCAGTTTGATTGATCTAAATGTTTCGGTTTTAAGTCAGGAAGTCAATTACTTGCTATTCTAGAGCCCCAAACAAATGGTTGCGCTATAGGTTGATCTTTTAATATGAATCAAATGTTCTTAATATGAACTTTTCTAAAATTGCACATCCACCCGTAATGACTTGAGAGTTTTGTAGTGAGCTAAGTTTAATCTAGAGATACTTGAGGGTTAGTTGAAAGATAAATTATAATTAATTCCCTTGAAACACTACAAGCTTGAACTTGCTTATCCCCTCTCTCTTGGGTTAAAAGAGGTATAGATCTGAGCACGACTTAAACCTAATGAACTTTGGGGTGATCTATTCAACAATATAATAAGTTTAAATGAACTACAAAATGATTCATAAGACTTTAAATGTTTTCTAGTGTATCCCATGAACACCTTTACAATCTTTTGGATATTTTGAAGAACAATTGAACTTATTAAGAGTTGTTCACGAAAATCATCCTTAAAAGTTCTAAGGACCTGCCAAGTTATGAATTGTGATATCTTTTGAATTTAATTCATTAAGGCTTCTCTACTACTTGTAGTTATTATGTTGCACTTTAAAATATATGCATGATTATGAATGCTAACATTTTGGTGGAGGCAGCGAGAAGAGGTCAGGTACGCATTTACATTTTATGTACTATAATCTTTTCTTTACTTTAACACATTTCTTGCCCACATTTGTTTAACTTGCCTGCAAAATTGGAATTAAAACAAATTGAAAATTTAAAATATAAAAAAATAATAAAATAAAACAAAATTACACCTTTTAAAAAAATGTTGACAAAACTTTCAAAACAACACACAAACATAATACACTCTTTTGAATTTATGGGAGTCGCTCAAATAAGGAAACTTACGATTGCTTACGAGATCTCCCCAGCTTGAATGAGATTAACTACTTATTTAGGCGAATTAAACTAAAAAAATATTGGTACTATAATGAGGGAACCGTTGGATCCTAACCTATGTCATTTTAATTAACTTTAACACCCTGCCCCAGAAAAAACACTTTAACAATAACAAGACTTGACACGGAAACTGTAAAACCTTAAACCTGAAACCCTAGAGCTGGTGCAATAAGGAGCTCAGAGCTAGATGTGATTGGACAGATGACGATCTACAATAGCAAAACGAGTCTACTACATCAAATCTTTCTATAGAATTAAAAAATAAGCCATTGGATTTTGAGGTAGCTCGTCTAGTGTGACATAAACCCTCAGCTTATCTTAAGGCCTCTTCACCTAACCCACAATTATGCATTTTTTTATGTTTAGAAATATGACCAAAAGCTTGACCCACTTTATATTTAGCGGCTATTGTGCAAAATTAAATATTTTATAAGGATTAAAAAAATGTTTACACAGTAAGGATACTATACAAGTATACATATCATTTTTAAGTAATATAAGATTCTCTTTGAGAACCTCCAGTATCTATCCCAAAGAGAAAACCAAAACTCTTGTAAAATTAACTTTAATAAAACCTACTTTTAAATTTAGGAAAACTTATATAATAAATGTTTGCAAGTTTTTGTGTAATATCTAATCCTATAGAACTAAGGATTGCTAAGTATGTTAAGTAAATGCAAATTGTAAATGTAGGACAATCTAAAAAGGTTTTAAAATGTAAAGTTACCACTACTCTAAATTAACAATGTATGAAAAGTTCAAATTTGTGTAAAACATCCTTCCCCTTGCAATAAGTTAATTATTAGAGTAGGAAAGTTAATTTACATCTAACTAAGTTATTATGCCAAATAGGAGCAATTATATTCTTTACCCTCTTCAAGTGCATAAAAAACATTAGCTAATCAAGACTTTGGTCTGTAAACTCGTGGTTAGGTTGGGAAGATACTAGCTCTTATTATAAAGTTCCCACATCCCCTCGCTTGATGGCTAACATCTCGCTTTAGTTTTCAAACAACTAGAGAAATTTGGGGATTTTAGTTTGCCGTCATAAAATCTGTAATTCTACACCCATCAAAACATATTACCCAATTTATTTGCACTTCTCAGGGAATATATTCTCATTCATGCGGCTAAATATGATTCTTACTATGTTGGAACAGGTCGGCCATTAAAAGTTCAAATTTATCGGTTGCTTTTAAAATATAGATTAATATATAGAATTTTGAAAATAATACATTAAATATTAAAAATTTGAGACCGAACTGATCCCATTTAAATAATAGTTTAAATAAACAAGCCTAACACCGCAAGCAATGCATCTATCCTAAAGGGTAGACACACTACTTATTAGTGAGCTCGATTAAATAAATTAAAGAATGTATGACATCTATTTAAGTCTTTGAAAATATTTTTTTTTATGTTGATTGATAAGTTCCCCTATTTAATATGAAAAACTAAATAGGGTTTATATTAAGCTGGGTTTTTTAAGTTTCCTATAAGGGCAAGCCCTTATATTTAATTACATCTTAGATAATCAAAGTAACTTAAGAAAACTCTCGATTTAGATCACAGAATATTGAATTCAAGAATTTGAAGTGGTAGAACTTTTCTACGATCGGACCAAAGAAGTGTCAAAGGGGAATGACTCAAATTTGGAACATTATATTTTGGAATCCAAAGGAAGTAGTACTATAGGATGTCATGGATCCTGAGGAGAACCTTGGTGACTTCCCAAGCTATCCTATGGTTTGACTTCTTTTTTGAGAAGGAAAAATTATTTAAATGTTACATCCTACCAATTTTATTAGTTATGGGTTAAATTTATGCAAGACGGTCACACAAATAGCATGGAAGATGTGATGATTTAGGTCGTGACGAAAGGCAAACTCAAAATCCTAAAATGAGTTAGGGCTTAAATTATATAGCAGAGCTATACAAAGGTCTAAAGATGAGTTGAGTATTTATGTCGCACTAGGCAGACAACCTCAAAAATTTTATGGCTTGTTTCTTAATTCTAAGGAAAGATGTGTTGATGCAGATCCACATGCTATTGTAGATTACTACCTACGGTGTTAGCTCCAAGCTCCTCGATAAAATAGCAGTCCTAAAGTCTAAGGTTTAAAGGTTTAAATGATAAGTTCAAGTTCAATCACTATGGGGGGGTGAAAGTCGATTAGAGCAACACCGGTTAGGATCCCACGATTCCCGAATTCTGGTATCACTATTTTTTTTGAGTTTATATAGCATAAACAAGTTGTTACACTTATTTAAATTAGGGAGACCTCATTAGCAATTATGGATTACCTCTTGCAAGGGACTCCTGTAAATTCAAAAGGATATTTTAAGTTTAGTGAAAATGCAAAGGATTTATGGTTACCTTTGAAACAATTTTACCTTTGAAACAATTTATTCAATTTATTTTAGATTTTTGAAAATGTTGATTAATTTTTTGAAAATGTTTTTTATTTTTGCAAGTAAATTAAAGTGCATAACCAAGAAATTTTAATATTTTGCAGCAAAAGTAGATTGCATAAAGTAAAATGAAATAAATTAAGTCACACTGTAAAAGCGTGCATGTCATCTTCTCG
>NW_018252646.1:42163-54790 GCF_001263595.1 Phalaenopsis equestris
ATACAGTTGATCTGCTGAAAGATAAGCTTCTGGAACATGTATATAATTTTGCAGGAATTTAAATAAATCACAAGAGTAGATGAAGGTGTGGCAACAAAAGCTCAAACCACGGCTCACTGAGTCCCGAAAGATCTTAGTGGATGATTTTCTAGAACAAAATATAGCAAGTTCAATTTGTCTTTAAAAATATCCAAGAGATTCCAAACTGTTCGGGGAATGACCCTTAATCACTTTAAAGATCTCTTGAAACATTTTGAGTTCATTTTGAACTTTTTATATTGTTCCATTAATCATCCCAAGGTTGAAGTAAAATTACCCCATCTTTTAGTGAAACTTGGTATTTTAATTATCTCAAAACTGATAGTCACTTAACATGTCATTGACAGTTATATGAATGGGTACCCAAAGGGCAAATATAAAGTCATGAGGGATTTTAATGCCCAGAGTTAAAGTAGTGCCTAAAGTGTTTGAAAGTGTTTATCAATTAATTATGTCCATCTTTTCTACTACCAATTAAGATAATTCTTACATATCAAACCTAGTTCATTTTTAGGCCCTCTTAGTTTCAATTTTCAAAGTAAATTTATCAAAATTAAAAATTGAAATGGGATTTCAATTCTCATTAGTATCAGACTTAGCATCCAACTAGTGGGCTTTAAATGAGTAAATTGCAATATTCATAGCTTTAAGCCCATCACTTTAGGATTATCATATTGAATTGATTTCAAAGTCATGACAATTATCAAGGTTACAATTTTACCCTTACCATGAAAAGATGGCAAATTGGTTTCTACCTGTTAACCCATTATGTTTCAAGCATCCAAAACATTTTATTATAATCAACAATACCCATTTACCTTTTGATTAATCCTAAAATTTAATTAAGGCATTAAAATTCCAAAATTACCATTTTTCCTCTATGGCTCCCTATCCTATAACGTATCAAACAAAACCCAAGTGACCTTAAAATTTTCATGGAGACTCAGTCATGAGTTAATTAAAATGTCAAAGGATAAAATTGTGGTCTTTTAGATTTTTAATTAAGTCGAAGGATAAAATTGTGGTCTTTTAGATTTTTAATTAATTTATATAAATATTTTAACTCAAAAATAAGATTTTTTAATATTAGTTTATTTATTTAATCAAAGTAAGATTTTTTTTATTATGGTAAAATTATTAGAGGTTCACTTAAGTCAGAGGAACACTTAAGAAAAATTCCACGATTTTTTAAAATTACATTTTAATTGTTATAATTATTTAATGATTTAGTTAAATAAAAAATATGTTTTAGTTACAAAAATTGTTTTTAAAATTTTTATTATATCTCTTTGAGTCCAAAGAACTCAGAGGGAAAAAAATAAATTTTTTTTTATTTTTAATTTATTTATTATATTTATTTTAATGGGAAATTAATGAAAGTTTATTTTAGGCTTTTAAAATTTTATTTTTTATTTCAAAAATTTAGAAAAATTTTTTAATGTGTCTCAAGTGATTAGGAAGGAATTAGGAACATTTTAGACCATTTTAATATTTTTTAAATTTTTAGTTATTTTTAATTTAAGATATAACTTTAAAATGAAGTATTTTCTCAACAATATATTTTACTTTTTCTCAGTTATTTAATTATTTTTAATTTAAGATATAGCTTAAAAATGATGTATTTTCTCAAAAAAAATTTGTACTTTTCCTAAGTGCCTCGATCACAAGAAACTCAGAAAACCACTATCATAATTTTTCTTAGTGTATTTAATTTAATATAATTATTTTTGTAGAAAAATATACTTTTTCTTAGAAAATCAACTTTAGTACTTAAACTTATCCAAATAAATTTTAAATTTTTATAGTGAGTCAACATGATTTTTCTACACAATTTGGAAATGACTTTATTATTTTTTTAATAATATTTAAATTATTTAATATTTAATTTAAATAATTTAATACAAGTCATAAGCATTTAACAAACTATAGAAATATACAAAATTATCCAAACTATTATGATATTTTTCCTAAGCTCTTCTGACCACACGAAACCTACTAAAATTTATCCCATAATTTTCTAAGTGATATTTTAATTTATATAATTATTTAAGCCAAAATAGTCATCGACATATAGAAATAAGAGTTATATGCATAGATTTGCTCTCTGACTTTGGAAAAATCAAAGATCATTCCTTCTATTATGAGGAATGAACCCTCAAAGTTTCAATCTTTGATGAACAATATTTAATCACTTAAAATTAAAACACCTCAGAGACTATGTAATTAATTAAAAATTAGAGACTCAGCAAATAATTTTCATATTTGGTTCATATTATTCTCCTCTATTCACTGAGTAAGAGGATATTTTTATTTTATTTTCTTGATTTTTCTATGCAAAGTTATGAATTTTTGATGTTTTAGCATTAAATTAAATCATAAAATCTCATTTTTCTACTTAATCCAGTCAGATGCCGCGTCAACCTATGGCGAGTCAAGCTTCACATGAGGTGCTCTCTTATTCGACGCCACCAGCCATGGAGCTGCCTCGTCAACCTATGGTTTGCATACCAAGAGTTTGTCCGGCTTAATCTCGTCCGACCATCCAATACACGTGCGATCAGACGATTCTCTGTCATTGTCCTCAATTGACCTAACTCGTAAGCCGTCCAACTTCAAACCTTTAGAGCACAAGCTAGACTCAATCAAATCACTTCAAGTTTGCCACTAAACCTTCATCTACTTAAGACGAATCTATATATACAGTTGATCGAGCATGAAATATGATATATATATTTATGGAGAATCAAATTAAGCTCCGATTCATTGGAGAGTTCAATTCCTTTGTCTAAGAGGTGTAGTCATAATTAGATGGTTGGAGAATCCTTAGTGAAGTCCAACAAGCCTCCTGATGAGTTATTGAGCTATGGTGAATTGCCTAGGTATGATTTTGACCAAAATGGTTTTCAAGTGTTGGTCTTGAGCTAGGCTATATGCTCTCTCTGATGGAGTATTTATGGAGAATCAAATCCTCTCAGTCTAGGGATGGTGTGGGCACAATAAATTTGAGTTTGTTGTACTGTGGAGGTGTGGAGAAAATGTGGTCAGAATTATTCTAGTTTTGAACTAAAAAATTGAACTCAGGCAGAGGGAATTAAGGTTAGAGATTGGTGGGGATGAGTTTCTCTAGGTTGCAAGGAGGTCTGATGACTTTTTTGTCAGAGTTTTTTTTATGTTTTCGATTATCCTCCCCTTTGGCTATGGAAGAGGTTGGTTTAAATAACCATGGAAGGGGTGGCTAGCTGGGCTTCAATTTAGGTTTAAATGGTTGTCTATGCGAAGGGCTGAGAATTGCAATCAACCAATGGGGATGAGCCATAGTGGATGGGTAAATTTGGGTTTGGATTTAAGGAGGGTGGCTCTGAGTTTGGGTTTTTCCGGCCACTAGGTCAGTAGGGTCAGGGGTTGTGGCCAGAGAAGTCAGGGGATCCTGGAGAGGTTTAACGATGATTAACACTGAATGGTTAAGGATGATGGCAACGATATCTTGGTTTAAGACAAATATTGGAGGAGATCTTATAAATCAAGGGATCAATTGTCCATAGCTCATATAGGGTAGGTTGGGTGGGTCTAGCCTGGTCACTAGGGTCTAAATAGTTGTTCTAAATAGTTGTTGCGATGGCTTTGGTTTGATCAACTTGGTTTGGTTTTATTAACTTTTTTGGCTCAAGTTGGACTAGACTTTGGCTTGAGCTTAGAATGAGTTCAATTTATTGAGCAACTTGACTTGGATGATTGTCATGAATATTTTAGAAAAAGGAATGAGCCATTTTGAATTGATTTGCATGCTCAATTTAAAGGATTTTGGCTCATGGCAATTTTTGGTGCTTTTGGGCCAACCTTAGTTTTTGATTGGGCTAGGACTTAGGTTTGACAAAATTTATGGTTCAAATTGGTCCCAAGGATTAGCATGAAGAGTTTTGGATACCAATTGAGTGGAAATTTTGGAGTTATGAAGCTCAAGTTGTGGAATTTGGAGGTCTGGGCAAAATTAGGGGTTTTGGTCCAAATTAAATTTGAGTAAAATTGGAGCTTGACCAAGGCCAATTCAAAGTTCCATTTGATGTGGGGAAGTGTTGTAAAGAGTTTAGAATTCAAAATTGGGGCAATTAGATAGGTTTGGGGGTTCAATTTGGTGAAAATTTGGCATAGGGTCAAATTGGGAATTATAGGTTCAAATTGGGAATTTTGAATTGGGCTTAGAATTTAGGTTTAAAATTGTGTCAAATTGGGTTTTTATTTGGTTTTAATTTGAGTTTATAATTTAAATTGGGTGAAATTGAGATGAAATTGGTGGACATTGGGGGTGAATTGAGGTAATTGTGCCTTTAAAGGCAATTTGGGGATTTTGGTATAAATTAGTCAAATTGGTTAAATTGGGCTCAATGAAGTTGTCTAAATTAGTTTTGGGGACATTTAAAAGGATTTTGAAGGTTTTGGGACAGTTTGGGTCACCTGGGGTTTTTTTTTTTTGACAAAATTAGGGGTGTTTTGGTAATTTTAAAGATTTTGGGAGTGTTTTGGGCAACTACGGTGGTTTCAAATGGTTTGAAATGGTTTTTCAACAAATTTGGATATTTTGGGTAATTTTTTAGATTTTGGCCAAAGTTAGGGTTTCAAGGGTAGTTTGGTAAATTGGGGTAAAATTAGGTATTTTAGTAGGATTGGGGTTGCCAACCACACAACCACCCTACTTGAGCCATGGACTAAAATAATTCCTTACTTGAGATAGGAGGGGCTCCTAAAGCAACACATAATCGGATGGACTAAAATAATTCCCTACTTGAGATAGGAGGGGCTCCTAAAGCAACACAGAATCGGATGTAACATCTTCAACCTCTGAAATTTGAATTGAAAGATTTCAATGGGGCTCCTAAAGCAATGGGGAATCAGAGGTGACATCCTCAAATTCTGGAATTTCATTTGAAAGATTTTGATAGGACGGGCTCCTAAAGTAATGCAGAATCGGATATAACATCTTGAACCTCTGAAATTTGATTTCAAAGATTGTGATAGGAGTGGATCCTATAGCAACGCGGAATTGGACGTTACATCCTCAACCTCCCGAATTTGATTTGAAAGATTGCGAAAGGAGGGGCTTCTAAAGCAACACAAAATTGGATGTGAACTCCTCAACCTCTGGAATTTGATTTGAAAGATTACGATAGCAGGCGGTCTTAAAGCAACACCAGATTGGATGTGACATCCTCAATTTCTTGAATTTGATTTGAAAGTCTGTGATATGAGAGGCTCCTAATGCAATGCGAAATTGGATGTAATATCCTAAACCTCTAGAATTTGATTTGGAAGATTGTGATAGGAGAGTCTCTTAAAGCAATGCAGAATCGAATGTAACATCCTCAACCTATGAAGTTTGATTTAAAAGATTGTGATATGAGGAGCTCTTAAAGCAATGCAAAATCGGATGTAACATCCTCAACCTCTAGAACTTGATTTGAAAGATTATAAAAGGAGGAGCTCATAAAGTAATGAAAAACCGGATGTAACATCCTTATTCTCTGGAATTTTATGGAATTTAAATGAATTGGATGACCTTGCACCAACCTTTGAATTTGATGAATGTGGGAAATTTCTCAAATAGGACGTGGAAAATATGTGGATGGAGTCAGAATCCATGCACTAACCCAAATATTTCATGAGTGCGGAAAATTTCTCTGATAGAATGTGGAAAATATGTGGAAAGAATTGACATACATGCACCGACCCAAAAATTTTATTAGTGTGGAAAATTTCTCATTTAAATTGTGTAAGAATATGTTGAAAGAGTCGAAATCCATGCACCAACCTGGAAATTTCATGATTTCGAAAAAATTCTCGGATAGAACGTGGAAAATATGTGGACGGAATCTGAATCCATCCACCGACCTAGAAATTTCATGTGTGAAAAAATTCTCAGATAATTTGTGGAAAATATGTTAATGGAATAGGAACCTATTCACCGACCCAAATATTTTTTGCGTGTGGAAAATTTATTATATAGAACGTGGAAAATATTTGGAAGGAATTGGAATCCATGCACCGACCCAAAAATTTCATGGGAATCAAAATTTAGGTACTGACCCCGAGTGCTGAGATTGTTGAGAAGGGAATAGGTCTAAAGCTATCCCGAATGCTGAGATTTCACGAATACAAAGATTTACAGAAATTTGCTGAGATTTTGTGAGTGGCACTCTGTGGGGATTGTGACAAATTTGTGCAAGAAGAGACATTTGTGCTGTGAAAGCAGAGAGTGTGAAACTTTGAATTTGAGAGGAATTAAATTATTAAATTTATCATTTTTTTTATTGTCTTCATCACAATTTATTATCACAATATTTTTTTTTTTTTCAAATTTAAACTCCATCGATTGAATTTTTTGAAATAAATTTTATTATCAGACTTTAGTTGTATCATTCTTTGTTCATTATAATTTAGAACCAACGTTCTATTTCACACTTTAATGGGCAAGATTAAGCCTCTTTGGATTATGATGATTTTGATCAATCAAATAGGAAGTATGGTGTCCAGCTCTAATCTCTCTATTCAATATAATTTTGTAAATCGTGAAGGAAATAGGTCTGTTGATTGGTTGGCTAAACATGGGCATAATGGCATTTTTATTGGGCAAACTCCTCCTCACCCCCTTTACGATTTGATTCATTGTGATATTATTGATGCCCTTTATTTACGTGCTTGAGGATGTTGTTTTGCGGTATAATGGTGGCTTGCATTTATGATGGCTTGCATTACCTCAAGTTCATTTGGAACATTTCTTTCTGTCATTTCTTTACTGTATCTTGGGTTTATGATTTGGATTTTGATAATTTGGTTACCTATTTTGGCTTTCTAGAAAATAAAGTATGCTGGTTTGAGTACATCAAGCACTTGCACAAAATTGCTTGGAGGCATGAGATGAGGTTATATTGGGAGGCCCATGGCTCCCTTTTTTGGTGGCACTATTTCATGATTAAATTGGAGGCCAAGGGCTCCTGTTGTGTGATTACTAAAGTTGGAGGCCCATGGCTCCACTCTGTGCCTCTGATTTGGTTTACAGGTGGGGGGTTTCATTTTCTGTGGGTGTAGTTTCATTCTTATGTGATATATACTTATTTGGATAAAAATCGTGAGTTGTATTATGTGGAGCTTTATGGCATTTTGCTTCACAACTTTGGTGGTTATTTTTTTGTTGCAGTCTTTTATTTTTGGCATACCTTCCTGACTTTTCAAGATGAGTGACATTATTGTATTATTATCTTTTGTACCTCTCTTTATGGTGTGTCTCACAAGCTGAAATTTAGGTATTGGCCTATGCTTTATTTTGATTGGAGGCTCACAGCCCATAATGCTTATGTTAGATATACTAGAAGGATAGGAGATGTTTCTCTTTTCTATATGGGGAGGATGTGTGGTATTTTGGTTTACTATTGCAGTTTGAAGTTTTGGTTGTGCGTGCCTGTCAGTGTGATACTCTCAAATTTGGGGCTTTATGCCTTTATATTTTTTATAATCATTGGAAAAAGTGTATTCTGTATAGAATACTGATTTTACTGGACTGCAAAGATGAGCTTTACGGTAATATGATGCCTTATGGGATACTTTTTTTGTTTATACTTGGAGATTGCCAGAGGATGTTTGTGTTGGTTGGTTGAGCTAGCGCAGTTAACGGTTTTCATTTTGGGGTTGGTTTGGTGGTGGCTACCGGCATTTAAGGCCATGAATGGTATCTTACTGCTATTTTTAAAAGTTTTGAGGTTCCATCAGGAGCCTAATTTTTATGCCACTTCTTGGGTTCTATTTTTCTGTAGCACCCTTTACCATTGGAGTATAAGGAATGTTTTTTAATGCCTCATCCACTTACTGTCATTATTTCTACTAACATAAATGGTCTATAGGTTTTAAGAAGCTGCCATATTACTGGTTTGTTTCTTTTCCAGGCCTGTTATATCAGGCCTGTTATATTGCTACTATATTGCTACATTTTTGCTCTCGGATTGGGAGATCGAGCAGTTTCAAGATTTTGGGACCTACAACTCGCATGTTACTGTTTCACACTTTATGTACATGTTTACTTTTAGTATACTACTTTTGTTTGGTATACTTTTTTGGGATACATGTATTTTTGGAAGTGAAAGCTTTTTTGCATCTTTTTCACCTTTTTTGTGTGGACTTGTATTATGGACGGAGGAACCCTTAGGTTTCAATGTATTTTTCTTCTTTTTTAGTAGAGATCCTCCTTACCTCTCAAATTATGTACTCTCTTTATTATAATTAACGCATAAGGAGCCATGAGCTGCTCTTTTAATTAAAAAAATATTGTAATTTAGAACCAACGTGTGGTTCTGCGGCTTTTTATCCATTGCACAAAAGGGAAATTTGACAAATACATTGAAATCTGAAGAAACTTTGTTAAACTTTTATTCAAACATCTGTTACAATCTGAACGCACGCTGAAGATGTTAAAAGCTAACATGTTGAAGACATTCTGAAGCATCAAATGTTGAATACATATCAAATACTGAATACACCTGGAACTTTACATATCATATCTGTCATTATGTGATGCAATAGAAAAAGTGACAACTATCTATCTGTCCTTTGTGGCGAGCTCATGATCAAGCTGACCTTCTAAGCCATGCTCTGAGACAAGAATTCTTGTTGCATGCACCTAGAGGTACAACTATCTCTTAGCTTGTATGGGAAAAATTCTTATAATTCTTGGTCTGGATGGAATCCATGTGGTATCTTGCTATTATCCATTCTTCTTAATGTAGCACAAACTCTGCAGTGTCGCACTCCTGGGATGCAGTGCTTTGTCAAATCTGCTCTATTTCCTTTCAAAATTAAAACTAAACCCACTGGCAACAAAATTTCAACAGATCCTTGGAATTCTCAGAGGCCAACAATATCAATTATTTTCCCAACAAAATATTGCTCTTGCTCATAAAGGGCACTACACAAAAGGGCCTAACAAAATCATGGTGATCAATATGTAAAGGGTTGTAGTCTCCTTCCTCGTAAATGTTGATTAAGCAATTGTTTGGGATGCAATCTGCCTGTAGTATTCTCCAATTGACCATTCTCTTGATCATCCTTTTTATCTCAAAAGGCAGAGGATCCACGTCGTCGTATCTTAGGATACCTGGGGGGTTCCTTAGCTTATCCTATATAAAGTTATAGCAGCAAACACATTGAAATGTAACTCTTCCCTTGCCTCTCATCCATTTTTGGGCCTTTGGGTAGGTCTTCTTCATTAACAGACCAGTCCGACTATTGTCCCTCAAGTTGAAAACACATTCGAGAATCTCTCATCACTTTTGGAGAAAACCCCTGTGTACAATACCAGAAATTCTAAGATGTTAACGAATTTCCCTTGAATTTTCTCATAAAACTAAAATTCTCTTTTATTGACTATGCTCATTCTTTCTAACTCTAGGGTAAGAATTCTTCACAATCATTGGGGCTGCTCCCCCATTTCAATATCTGTGGGAAACCATGCCTATGTTGCCTCTGTATACAGTAGGATGTATGACTCAGCATCTCGGTGCTCGGCCTCTCGGCACCTTATGTCAGCAGTTGTATACTCCTCAAAGGTACAATAATGCTTCAAGTGGAGGATGTTACATCATGGGCACTCAACAAATGCCCCTGTTGTTGATGCTTATCTTGGAATCTCAACGTTGCACATCGGGCAACCCTGACAAAGCTCATTTGGAATCTCTGGTAGTGTCGGCTCTATGACAAACTCCGACTCATCAGCCATGACGTGCGGAGTGTTGGACATTTCCCTCATGCATGGATCATATAATCCCTCCTCAGAACTCGGGGTGAGTGTCGCCTCTACTTCTTTTATAGATATTCTCTCTTATCGTAGGAAAGCCCTATGCTTGTGACGGTTAGTGTTACGGTGTTGTGTCCTTCTAAGAAATGCATCTATTACTCTTTCTTTATCAGCACTGACCAAGTTTTCTGTTAGTGCGGTGATTATGGACTGTAAATGGCTGGTTCCTTCCATTGGATGTTGTAGCTTCTTTGTTTTCTTCCTCTTCAGTGAGGAGTCTTATTTAGTACTAATTTTGAGAGTTGATGGTAACCCTTCTGTCTCTAGGCGGCTGACTATGCTCATCATCATAGTCTACATTGACATGACTGAAGTCCAAGTAAAAGTATACAATACCACTCTAGGTTGTTCTTCCTTCATTTAGTTTGAGATTCAAGTTGTCTTTCAAGGCAAAAATTTTCTTCTACCCAAAAATTTTTCGGCATAAGACAAAAAAATCACAGTGCGCTGAAATTCAGAATAAACAAGAACAATAATAAATTAGTTAATAAACAAATTCTGAATTTTTACAAGTGCAATTCTTTTATTTATTTAATTTATCTTAGTGAAATTTAAAAATTAAAAAGAATGAAATTAAGGTAGGCAATTTAAAATTTTCATTTTATTTAAGTTGATTCTATTACAAAATTTTGGACCCAGTCACAAATGCTGGCTAAACAAACATCTCCAAAACAAGTAACATTTTCAAAAATTCATTTCAAGCAACATCATGTTGTGTAGTATGTCTTCAAATATCGATCATTAATCGACAGCATAGGCCTTTCACCTCAAAAATACACCAACTAGTAAGATCCTCCTGAATAGACCTTCTCTATGATAAATGGTCCCTCCCAAGTTGGTTCAAATTTTCCACCTATCTTACGGTGTGTGAGAATAGGTCTTTTGAGAATGTGTACAAGATCACCAACTTTGAACGCCCTCGAGCAGACCAACTTTTCATGAGCCTGCACTATTCTTTCTTGGTAGAGTTCTAAATTCTGTTGTGCTTCTAATCATTTTTCCTTGAGACCTTCCAATTCTTCAATTCTTAGCTTTGCGCTTTATTATGTTGGAGTCTGATTAGTGACTCTGAGAGACAGTACCTATACTTCTAACGGTAGTACGACCTAAGACCCGTATAAAAGTGCATTGGATGTACAATGAGTGGTAGTTTTGAATGTCATTTTGTATGCCCATAAAGCTTCTAACAATTTATCATGCCATCCTCTTTTATTCTCGTCCAATGTCTTCTTCAAAATTTGAACGAGCATCTTATTGAAGGCCTTGGCCAGGCCGTTAGCTCTAGGATAGTAAATTGTAGAGTATCTCCAATATATTCCATGTCGCTTGACAAAGTTATTGATCATAGTGCTCTTGAAGGTTGACCCATTGTCTTAAATATTCTTGCGCAGCACACCAAAACTGTAGACAATCTTAATCTTGAAGAATTGAACAGCATGTTGTGTTGTAACTTCCCATAACGACACTTCTTCTGCCCATTTGGAGAAGTAATCTGTAGCTATAAGAATAAATCTATGTCCCTTAGAAGATGGAGGATCTATTGGACCTATTATGTTCGTGTCTCAACACTCGAATGTTCACAAGGCAACGGTTGGATGTATTGGATGTAGCACATTTAGAGGTTGGTGTAAGACCACCACATGCACTTGAAAAATGTGACACTTTCTGGCTGTATCCATGCAATTGAATATCATTGCTGACCAATAATATTTGAGTCTTTTAGTCTTCATTTCCATCTTTGGCCCTAACTGGTGAGCTCCTCACCCTCACAATCCGATGTGTACTTCTCTGACAATATTTTGTGCTTCGGCTCTGCTTAGACATCTCAGTCACATCTATTTAAATGATCTTTTGTAGAGGACATCGCCAACTAGAACATACGACATAGCTCTTCTTGTGGAGTGATATTTTTTTGATTTTAAGTCTGTTAGCTTTCCTGTTTGCAAATATTCTATAAATAGCTTGCATCAATCTTGGTTAATGTCAGCAATTGTAATAAACATCTCTACTTCTTTTCTAAGCGTGTGTAGATTGTCGAGATCGGTCTGAGACAAAACCTGACATCCTTATACTGTAATGTCAATAAAATCCTTCAGTGGACACGCCAGTTCCATAGCAAGTTTTGTTAGAGCATCGACAGAGTCATTATCTCCTTGAGGAATCTGACATAGAGTCACAGTAGAGATCTGTTCTAACAACTTCATTCTGTACCAATAGTATTTTGCAAACATTGGCTTCAAAATCTTATACTATCAGGAAACTTGTTGGATGACGAGTTGTGAGTCTCCATAGATAGAAATGTTTGTAATATCCATTGAAATTGCCAATTCTAACCTGGTGATAAATGCTTCATATTCTACTTCATTATTTGTGCATGACTCTATAAGGTGATACAAGAATCTCACCATACTATGATTTGGTTTGATGAAGATCAGACCAATTCCTGCTTTGCCTGGAGATACAGCTAAAATATATAGTATTTTTAGACATAATTTTATACCTATTTTTGAGATATTGCGCTTTAATGTAAGGTATTTTTGTGCTTTTCTTGCAGATGCAGGTAAAAAGGGTGAAAAATGATTAAAGAAGTGAAGAAGGATCAAATTTAGAGCAAAAACATGAGAAATGTGCAAAAGAGTTTTGGCGCCTAAGGGCCAGATCCGACGCTTAAGCACAGGTTAAATAGAGAAGGCCACGCCTAAACGCCAGAGGCCCCGTACTTAAGCGCCAATGGCAGTTATTGGACGAGTAGA
>NW_018252647.1:0-656 GCF_001263595.1 Phalaenopsis equestris
TATTAACATTTAAGAATGATTTGGTTATCAAGAATGTCTTATAGTAATTTACAAAAAAAATAAGTATAGAAATTTAATACTTTAGTCTACATTTCACCATTATTATAAAATTTAAATTTAATTATTTAAGAAATATGTCCAAGAAATTGGCACCTTTTAGACATGTTTGTGTACAACTTGTGTTGGCACACATGGGTTTTTATAGAGAAGTATTGGTGATTGGTGAATAATAAGTTAAAAGCTTTTTATTTTTATGCTAAATGCGTCATTTGTCAAATAATGAAATGTACAAAAAAACAAGGGGAAATTCTCTTCAAACATGGGCCAGGCTGATTATTTGCTAGAGAATTTATTATATTTTCTTTTAATAGCTTGGTTCTATTAAAAATGTAAGAAAATAAAAGACCATAGTGTAGTGGTTGATGGTATAGTTTCTCACCGGTGCGGTCTTAGATTTGAATCGTGCATATTGATCTGACCTTTCCCAAAAAAATAAAAATAGAAGAGGAGTTTGAAAGCAATTGCATAAGCTTGTGGAACCAAAATACTTTACATTCCATTGAGGATGCAAAATATAAACTTTTCTTAACATTTTATTATGTAAAAAAAATCTCTATTTCAAAGAAGCCATAGTTATATAAGTGTTTATATATATA
>NW_018252647.1:666-6511 GCF_001263595.1 Phalaenopsis equestris
CTATATCATATATATATATATATATATATATATAAAGATTTGCATACACCACCTAGGTTTTATGCTTTTAAATTCTATAACAAACATTTATTTATTATTTTCTTGGGAAAATTGAGAGTCTTGCCCTACTTTATTCTAAAAGAAACAAGATTGCATGAATTATAAGAGTCTATCAAAGCTAAAAGTAAGTAGGCTAGCATCCTCAATGAAATCAAAGGTCTTTTAACTCTAAAGAATCAAAATAGTCACTAAGAAGACCAACAATGCACCTTCAATAGAAAACTTGTTGAAGAAGGACCTCAACACTTGCGAAAGATCTTTAAAGCCATTAACAACATTAACAGAGAATATATAGAAAAACACCAAATGAATCTTTCAAGCACAGAATCCAAAAGACATGACTATCACATTTCTAGTAGGAAGTTATAGTAAAAATATGGAGTTGTCAGAAAATCTCCCAATGATCTAAACAACATAGAACAAAATTTTATAAAAATTCAGAGAGATCGGGTAAACCCATCAAACAAAACAAAGGGACTCCATCCAAATTTTAGGAAAAATCAGAGCATCCAAGAAACACCACACATAAGATAACACAAAAAAAGAAGATATAATAGTGAAACCATAAGTACTTCTAAAAAGGTTGAGTCTTAATCTAAATAAAGACAAAAAAATACCATCCAACTACTAGAAGTAAATCAAAAAAAAAAAAAAGACTGATAAAAAATGATAACAACAACCCATTCCATAATAAAATCTTGAATGCAAAGATGAATTCCCAAAAAAAACTTTTGATTTCTAAAATAATGTCTGGATGACATAATAACTAAAAAAAACACTAGCTTTTTCAATAAACTCAACTATATAGTATAACCAAATATTAATACAAATCTAACAACAAGAAAAACAACCAAGGAAAGATCCAATAAGCATGAGAGGTGCAACGAAGAGACTACATCAAAATAAAACATAAAAATTATAAAAATCCCTAATATAATTAGAGACTACTTAATTTCCACCTTTTTTTGTTTAACCATCTAATGAGTATTTTTAATAATAACCTCAATTGGGGTGTGCAAAATTTTGAAGATTCTTCAATTTATTTCAAACCAAATTTGATGCAATACCTTGAACAAGTAAAAGATAAAACTTCTTAATAACTTTATAGTTATTGTTATGAGCATGCTAAATAATTTGAGATTGATTATTAACATCAATAAAAAATTCACCACTAGGGATTCAATCAAAAGATTATGAGAAAAAGAACATTAGAAGAAGATTATGTGCTTCTAAATCACTAATACAAAGAAATCAACTAAGATTTAACATTTATGCTCCTGGTATAAAGAACATCATAAATATTTTGGCCCATGATTGATTCTTCAAGTGTGAAAAGCCAGCTTAAAATAATAGCTTTTGTTCCAAACAAGCCTATTCCAATTCCTGCAAGATAAATTCTTATAAATATACTGATGAAAATTTTATTGGAATAGCAATCTATCCCTCTACAAAAGTAACTAGTACTATTATCAACAGCCAAGATACTATTAATTAAATGGAGGCAATCATCAATAAAATCCCAATGTTGAGAAAATAACTCCACTTCCACAATTAGATAAATCATCACCATGCTTCATAAATTTGAGAAAATGAATCCAATCAAAACTAAATTTCCAAAATTCTCATTTAATGAAGAACCATTTAACCAAAGATAAAAAACAAGAAGATTTCTCATGCAATTCACTTGAAATAAAAGACATCTTCTAATTTTATTGGCCGCCATTGTAAGATCATTCATAAAATAAATGAAGCATTACAATAAGCGTTAAACCAGATAGAATCATAGTGAACATAACATCAATTTGTTAAAAATGAATTAGAGTTAACAACGTCTCCAAATAATTTTAGTTTTGCACATAAAATTAATATTATCTAAAGAGGGAATAAACCCCTAATAAACTAAGGAAAAATGACAACATTACAGGTTATAGTACTCATATTGTTTTCATTGTTATTATGAAAAAGACAATTACTGATCACAGAAAAGAAATTTTCCTAAAGTATTTAAACAACAAGGTGGAACTACATCAATAATATTGATATCTCTAAATAGTATATTTAATAAGATATAATCGACCAAAATAAGACAAGACTTTTTTGCTTCTAACTAACCAACAAATTATGAAGCCTATGAATAAGTTATGACATTTAAAAATATTAATTTTAGAAGCCTAATAGCAATACAAAGATAATTCTAAGGCAAAAGCTTGGCATTAAAACCAATACTATCACATAAGCACCGTTGCATACACGGCTGAACATATTTGAAAAGTAAAATAAAAAAAAAATTAGAAAATGAGCAGCCAAAGTATTTAAATTAAACCTAACTTAACATTCAACCAAGATCATCCAATAACCTATACTAAAATACAACTAAGTTTAAATTTAATTTAATTTAAGTTAATATAAATAAAACTAAACTTAGTTTTAAGCAAGTAAACACAAAATAAAAATTTAACTAACTTCAAACATAAAGCCCACTTAAACTTAAACTTAACACACAAAATTAATGAAAATATAAATCCTAATGATTGCATTTATAAACTAAGAATAGAACTTATGTTAGACTAAACTATAATATAAACTAAATTAAACTAAAAATAAAGCTATATCATGCAACTCCAATTCCTGAAAACCACGGGGCTCAAAGTTTTAATGATTTTGTCATATATATTTTTTTATAATACTTTTTATAAAGTTATTTTCAAATTCTTAGTTCAAAGACTTAATAATATTCTTTGTGATATTGTTAATTCTGCCCAAACTGTGATTATTAAAGGTAAATATATTATTGGTAATGTTTTTTTGGCTAATGAACTTTATATGATTTCAAATCTTCTATAATTACTTTATTCTCTAAAATAGGCTTATTGAAGGCTTTTGAAAAGGTTAATAAAGATTTCCCTTATGATAGAATGAATAGAATGGGGTATTAGAGCATGCATGATATAGCTTTATTTTTATAGCTTTACAGATATATTGAATATGGATAAAAAATATAGAGTAACATGATATTGATAGATGAGTCATTTATGGAAGTATGAATATAATTGATTACAAAGGAACATTTTGGCATATGAAGGCGATAAATATTTTTTTTGTATATATACTTTTATAAACTCTAGCATATAATAAGTACCATTAAGGGATTACTATATTAATAATATGGTATTTTCGGTCTTTTATGGACTATTGATGATTATTTTAATATAAAACCTTTTGTTACTTTGACTTTTTTATAGATTTAGTTTATGTCATGCTTTATTATTTTTATCTTAGACAGTAAGTTTCACTTATCAAGTTTGCTCTTATAAATTTACATGAATTCTCTATTATTTTTAGGTTATTAAATGTACACCATTATTAGAAGTAGAGACACCTGAATTTCTAGAAAATCCTCCTCTCCAGCCAAATATCGAATGTTCTGAATAAGACTTCACATTAACACTTGTAATGGGGTTTAGAGGCTGCAGTATCTCCTCCCAGCTATCGAATCTAACACCTAGCTGCTCACATAGAAAGATCAAGGATGCAAATCCCAAACCGGTAGCTCTATTTCGAGTAACTTCACTGAGGTTTTTGTTTGGTAGTAGCGAGCAAAAATAAAGTAGTGCCACGTCTTTGATATGGCATCTAACTTTGACGCAGGAAAGTTAACTCTTCTTTCATTTGTAATCTTTCACAGTCCTCTTCCACCGATCAATGATGATATGATCTCGTACAACTCCTTCTCATTCAGACTATAGTTTGAATAAAAACACAACGAACTAGGGGGCAACTAGTAGAACTGATTTATTACCTTAGGGGATAAATTCACTAATTTTCCTCGAACCATGACCTGATCTTCTTCAGCTTCAGGGAGATTAGCGTAAAACTTCCAAACAATAGAAATCACAGTCACAACAGAAAAAACACAAAAACTTTCCCACTGTCGGTGGACAATCAAGTCTTCCACTGCTCAACCCAGACTTTTAAAACATCTCTCAGGAATCAGTTTGCTCAACTGCAATGTGTCGCTATATCTGTCATGAGCTCTCGAGCTAACAAATTTGCTCAAATCGTAATGGGTCTTCCCTTTACACCTCTTCATTCTTAGGGCCAATTCTAAAAATCACATTAAATTTACAGTAAATCCTAAATTCAACTCTAAATCACTAAATTCAACTTCTAAATGTTTAAAATGTCATTTCTTTGTATTTTCCATAGGGTTTTCTCAAATTTTCACCAAGAATAGTGATTTTCGGTCAAATCAATTGTTCTCAAAATACATGGTGAAAATAAAAAAAATTTACATAAATGTAAAGATCTTACCGCAAGAAGATCAAATCTAGCAAATTTGGCTTGAATCCCCAATGAAATCTTCACTCTAGAAGAAGCCCTAAATCCTCCATAACACTCAAAATCACAAAAACCAGAGGAAGAAGATGAAGTCGGGGTAAAATGGGGATTTTCGTCTCAATTTTTCACTTTAAACCATTCTCGAACCAGTTTACGTGAGCCGACGCTTAAGCGGGACTGCTTCGGTGCTTAGGTGCCTACCTCTCGGGTTATAGGAACATTTGAAGACTTTTTAGGAAATTATAACTGGTAATGTTAAGGAATCACCTAAAAAGACATATTTTAAATATTCATGAAGTAACTTCAACTCAAGTTCAGGAGGTTTTTCAATCGATGGACAAAAAGTTTACCTTTTTCTGTCGGGTCCAAAACTTCAAAACTTTCTCTAACATAATTCAAATATTCCTTATAAAAGTCTTCAAATTGATCTAATTCCTCTTCTTGCTCATGTTCTAACTCTTTCATTTCAGATTTCTCATCAAAAGTTTTTTTGAAATGACAATGACTTAGATATCTTATCACATCCATTTTGTAACATTCATCATATTTACCTTTTGCAGGATACTTCATTGATTTTGAAATATTAAACGTAACTGTTTAATCATTGATATGCATAGTTAATTCCTCTTTTTGCACATTTATCATTGCTCTTCCTGTAGCTAGGAAAGGTCTCCGAAAAATGATAGGTATCTCCTTATCTTCCTCCATATCTATCACAAGGAAACCAACAGGAAATATAAATTGATTCACTTTCACTAAAACAACTTCTATAACTCCCTTAGAGTATGTTATCGAACGATCTGCTAGCACAGTAGTAGGGGATATTTCTCATAATCTCAATCTTTTAAATATTGATAATGACATAAAGTTAATGCTTGCACCAAAATCACATAAAGCTTTCCCATAAAATTTGTCTCCTATTGCACATGAAATTGTGAAGCTACCAGGATCTTTAAGCTTTTCAGGAAGCTTTTTCTGAATTATAGCACTGCAATCCTCACTGAGTGCAACAGTCTCGTTATCTTCAAACTTCCTTTTCCTTAAGAATATCCTTCATAAACTTTATATAGCTTGGCATTTGTTCTAAGGCTTCAACAAATGGAATATTAATTGTAAGCTTCTTAAAGATTTCCATAAGTTTTAAAAATTGTTTATCCAACTTTTGTTCACGAAGTCTCTAAGGAAATGGAGGTGGTGGTTTTTCCATGTAAATTTTAAGTGCAGAAATAAGTCTCTCTAAACCTTTCAGAGCGTCCTCTTCAGACTCTTCAATTTCTTCTCTCTCTACTTCAAAAAAACTCTACCTTCCAATTCTCTTCCACTTCTAGGTTTGACAGATTTTACTTGCTCTTTATTCTGGTCTTTTGGATTTACTTTAGTATTACTATGAATTATTCTTTGGGATATATTGTTTAATTAATTTGCTATTTGTCCCAATTGATTCTCA
>NW_018252648.1:0-1042 GCF_001263595.1 Phalaenopsis equestris
TCACATTAAAAATAGCGCTAATTACTCTTTTTAATGATCAAACCAACCTTTTCATACATAGGTAAAGTGTTATGTTTGTAAATATGAAAGTTTAGGTGTGAGAATTCATAAGAACTGAGTGCTAGATATGTAAATTTCCCTTTTATTAATATGGCTGGTTGGCAACTTGTTGAACAACCTTTGGACTTACTCTAATCATATATGCGATTAATTTAGTGTATGTCATCCTATTTATTTACTTGAAATTAGATATTGATAAGAATTGAAGAGAATTGATGATTTTTTCTTGCTAACATTTGTTTAGTATTTGATTCCAGGAGAGTTTCTGATAAGAAGTAAATAAAGTTAGAGGATAATAATTGTAGAATAATTATAATTATCTATGAATCAATGAAGTTGTGGCTTTAAAGAAAATCAAGGTTGGAAAATTAGTATGACTTGAGGATATTCCAATTGAAGCGTGAAAATATTTAGAAGATTTGGGAGTTTATTGACTTACTAAACTCGTCAATATTATTTCAAAAACTAAAATGATGCCCGCGGAAGAGAGGAAGAATATTTTGGTCCCCATTTTAAAGAATAAAGGGATGCACAAGAGTTTGCAAGTTATAGAGGAATAAAGTTGATGTGTCATACTTCAAATTATGAGACAAGATAATTGAACATAGGTTAAAACGTGCTACAGAGATTTCATATAATCAGTTTGGATTTATCCCGGGCAAGTCTATGAACAACAACAATCCTTTTTATTAGGTTGGATGGAGAAGCACAGAGAGAATAAGGAGGATCTACAAGAACAACAATAATCCTTTATCCCACTAAGTGTAGTCGGCTACATGAATCTTTTTTCTCCATTGCGTCCAATTGAGTGTCATATTTTTCATTTAATTCAAATAAATTAAGATAATTTTTTATACAATATGCCCAAGTATTTCTAGATCTACTTCTGCCTTTCTTAACATTAGTGGAATCTAAAACATCTACTCTCATAACCGGATGAATAAGTAGATCTACATTTGCTTTTTATTGATTTAGAAAAAGC
>NW_018252649.1:0-749 GCF_001263595.1 Phalaenopsis equestris
TAATGAATATTAAAATCGATCTAAAAATTGAAAACCGAATATTCTAATTTTTAAAATAAAAATTAAATCATTATTTTAAAACTAAGTTGAGTCAATCAAATGAGCTCAGCTTGATTTCGTTTTTCAAGTTTGACAAAATATACACACCCCTTCGTGAATAGGGTTCTCTCATTTCTGGCCTGCTTCTTTTGACTTTGAATGAATATTTTTCGATCTCTTTAGTTTTCAAACTTTTTTGTATGCAAGAATAAATGAACCCTTGCTTTAGTAAATCATACATTCTAAATGCATTTAATTTTTCAATCCTAAAATTATTCAATTTTTTTTTTTCTTTGGTTTAATGAATATTAAAATCGATCTAAAAATTGAAAACTGAATATTGTAATTTTTAAAATAAAAATTGAATCATTATTTTAAAACTAAATTGATTCAATCAAATGAGCTCAGCTTGATTTTATTTTTCATTTTTGACCAAATATACACACCCCTTGGTGAATAGGATTCTCTCATTTTTGGCCTGTTTCTTTTGACTTTGAATGAATATTTTTCGATCTCTTTAGTTTTCAAGCTTTTTTGTACGCAAGAATAAATGAACCCACCCTTGCTTTAGTAAATCATACATTTCTTTTGCGCTCTATGTCCTCTCTCTCTCTCTCTCTCTCTCTCTCTTACTTTGTGCAATAGTTGTGGAATGTTGGATTAAAGAAGCTTCATTAAGCGGGCAAATATAATTAATTCAGAAATATTAG
>NW_018252650.1:0-10164 GCF_001263595.1 Phalaenopsis equestris
GGTGCTTTAAGCACCAGTTCTAGCGCTTCAAGTGCCAGAATCTCAAAGTTTATTTTTTGGCTCCAAATTTCATCATTTTTGCTAATTTTGCCAAATTCCTAAAATTGATATACCTGCAACAAAAACATGAAAATATCCTTCTTTAAAGTGAAATATCATCCAAAATAAGCATAAAATGTATATTTATAAAAACATGTTATTTTGGTGTATCAAAATCCCCCAAACTTAAATGTTACTTGTCCTCAAGTGACACTTTACTACATAAAAGCATATGACTTAGGATAGAGATTAAATTACAACTTCTATACTTTAGTTTAAATAAATAAAATAGTAAAACTTAAGAAAAACCTTTAATAACTTAGATTCAAAATCTAAGTTTAAGAGTAATTAGTAATCAAATTTAAGATTTCTAACTATTCATTTTAAGATGAATTGAAATTTGTCTTCTCAAGAATACTTAGAAAATTCATATAAAAAAAAACTTCATAAGACTTTATTAATAATTAAGCTAATACTCAAATAAAAAGTTTAGAAAATGTATCCAAGTGTTTTTCCTTAATTTGATTTAAGTGAAACTAATTGTTAACTAGGCATCTTCTCAAGCTTCTCCCCATACTTTCTTTTTTGTTTATTCAGGATCTTTTCAATCCTCCTTTTTTTCTCTTTTCTTTTTCAAGTGAGGATTACTATATCGGAATAGTCTTTAATAATTTTGAACTTCACTATCCTCTTCTTAAAGTCAAAACTTTTTACCTTTCTTCACTTTATAAATTCATATTAGTTTATGATTTTTTATAAGGTTTCATTCTTTTGTTCTTATATGAAACTCTAAAATTCATAATACTTCAAAAATATAATTTTCTTTACTTTAAAAAGGAAAAACATTCTCTATATAGAAAAACATAGTCTTATTTTATAGTACCAAACATCTTCAACTTAAAAATTGACCTTCATTGATAAAAACTTTTACCTAAATTTACCATAATATTCATAAACATAAGTATAGTCAGTTAAAGTTAAATCTTAATATCTCGGGTCATGTTAAATTAATTTTAAAAAAAGAGTTAATTGAGGACAAACAAATTTAGTTTACTTTTTTTTAAAAAAAAAAATTTCTTCCCCAAAACATAAATTTTTAAGTAATTTAACTGATATTCAAATATAAGTTTATAAAATGTAATAAATCCTTTTCCTTAAGTTGCTTCAAGTGAAGCCAATTTTTGATTAGGCATCTCCTCGAGCTTCTCCTCACTCATTTATCTTTTTTTTTTCTTTCTTTTTTGTTTATTTAGGATCTTTTCAATCCTCCTTTTTTTTCTCTTTTCTTTTTCAAGTGAGGATTACTATATCGGAATAGCCTTTAATAATTTTGAACTTCACTATCCTCTTCTTAAAGTCAAAACTTTTTACCTTTCTTCACTTTATAAATTCATATTAGTTTATGATTTTTTATAAGGTTTCATTCTTTTGTTCTTATATGAAACTCTAAAATTCATAATACTTCAAAAATATAATTTTCTTTTCTCTATATAGAAAAACATAGTCTTATTTTATAGTACCAAACATCTTCAACTTAAAAATTGACCTTCATTGATAAAAACTTTTACCTAAATTTACCATAATATTCATAAACATAAGTATAGTCAGTTAAAGTTAAATCTTAATATCTCGGGTCATGTTAAATTAATTTTAAAAAAATAGTTAATTGAGGACAAACAAATTTGGTTTAATTTTTTTTTTTTAAAAACATTTCTTCCCCAAAACATAAATTTTTAAGTAATTTAAAAAAGTGTTAGTACAAAATTTAGTTGGTGAAAAAAAACAGTAAATGCATAAAAATAAAAACTAACCTGTAGAGGATTTTTTAGTATGAAACTGGGCTCTGGCATATTGCAGACACTAACTTTAAAAATGCATACAGACTTTAAAACGAATGATTATAAGCTTTAAAGCATTAAATGAAACATAATTAAAGGATTTGCTAAAAATTTAAAACAGAAATAAAAATTGAAAATAATAAAAATGTAGAAATAGTAAAAATCTACAATTACTATTACAAATTAGGTCCACAACACATCATTAAAAAAAAGTTCTTACTATAATAGTTTTAAAACGATAACCTCATCATCATCATCATCATCATCATCATCATCATCTTCTTCTTCTTCTTCTTCTTCTTCTTCTTATTCTTCTTCTTCTACTACTACTACTACTTCTTCTTCATGATCTAGAGCATAAGGAGTGAAGCTGTGGCAAGTTGGAAATTCCACATTATACTCATCCCTAAGATATCTAACCATAGTGTAGTAATAAGTTATATCATGTTGAACTCTCCTCTTCTTATATTCATCATTGTAAGCATTCCTTGCTTCAATTCCGCCAATCTGATTCTGCATATTCACAATATCCATTTGTTGAATCATGAGCTGCTTGATGTGCCTTAAAAATGTACTATTTTTTATGGTATATTTTATAATTATATTACATTTTAAATTCATTTTTTCTTGTGTTTTTGGCTATAGGTACATCAAATTGAAGAATTTGGAGTGGTTGGAACAAAAGGAACAAAAATGGACAAAAGCGAAACAAATCAGAGCAAATCGGGTCAAACCGGGGCACACTGGAGCCATGTGGGCCTAAACCGAGCACTTAAGTTCCTTTGTCCAGCACTTAAGCACCCAAAATGGTGCTTAGGCACCACGAGATAGAGAGGAGGGCTCTTAAGCGAGATAGAGAGGAGGGCACTTAAGAGCCCAACATCAACACTTAAGCACCAAAAATGGTTTTCAACATATCTTCTAGAATATACATCATATTTGGATGATTTTCCAGGCGGTTCTTTGTGTGTCTCTTAGGAAATTCATTGAAAATGATAAAAGGGATTTTTTAGAAGAATTTGGGGCTATTATAAGGAGTTATGAAGAGTCACTTGAGACACCATTTGAAAGATTCAATGAATATGGACATTTTTAAAGAGACACTTAAGAATCTCTTGGGAAATTATAAAAAAGGCTTGAAAATATTTTTAAAAGGACTGTTGGACTCTTGAATCAATTGGAAGAAGATAAGAAGAATTAGAGAAGAAGAAGAAGGCTTGAGTGAGAGCCCTAAGGGGGGTCACAAAGTGAGAGAAAAAGAGAGAGTGAGAGATTTCTTCTTTTCTTTTCACTTTGTTCTTGGAGAGGATTGTAAGGAGATTACTTTTGATATACAAGGAGAGTTTGATTTCCATTACAAGGAGAGTTTAATTTCCATCAAATATAAGTATTTTTATTGTATTTTGATTTAAATTTAGTACTTTGTTTGTATGGTTTCAAAGTCTTGCTCAATGATTCTTGTTGTTTCTCCATATATAGTGAGTAGTTTTCTTTACTCTTCCCTCTTATAATGAATTAGTATGAATGTGTAGGATATAAAATTGAGTAGAGAGAAAAATATTGTGATTATTTTACTTTGTTCTTCATTTACATGTAAACTCGATCAACTTTCATGTTAAAATATGTTGTGAGAACATGTAAGATACGTGATGGTGTTGTGTTAATCAACTATGGTAGAATCACATGGGATTATATGGATGAGAATGTAGTACATATGGTTGAGTGCAAATAAATAGGGAAATAATCTTTGATAGGTGTAGAATTAGATGTTGAATTAGAGGACTTTAGAGTTACAGGCTAAAGCCCTTTAGTTTGGTTTATTGTTTTTTAGTTTGGTTTATTATTTTAGGTTTTGATGTGAGTTGTTAGCCTCCAGGTGGAGGGATAAGAGGGAACTCTAGAGTTAGAGCTAGTATCTTCATTGTTTATCCCGTCTTCAAAACTATTCAAACTTTAAATTAACCAATATTCTTTATAGTGTCTCTAATAAGGGTAAAGAATATAATTGCTCATATTTGTCACAATCTCTCTCACTACCTGTTTTACTTTTACACATGTCACTAATTTCATTGCATGAGAAAGATTACTTTTAATATATTAAACCCCACTTTCTAATTTTAACTAAGTATTTTAGTTTAGGAGTAGAAGTAGTATTGTAGTGATAATTGTAGGATATAATCAAAACCAAACCTTTATTAATCTTCCAATCTAGGGCGTGTTATTCTAGACTAGAACTTCTCTTGAAAGCCATTGTGATTAACCTCGATCTCTATGGGATTGAT
Organism: Phalaenopsis equestris; assembly: GCF_001263595.1. Taxonomy (NCBI): domain Eukaryota; kingdom Viridiplantae; phylum Streptophyta; class Magnoliopsida; order Asparagales; family Orchidaceae; genus Phalaenopsis; species Phalaenopsis equestris. Next base: position 4,160 of record NW_018252650.1, read on the forward strand.
ATTTGGGGCTTAATCAGAAAGTCCTATATTAATTGATAACGATACGCATAATTGCGTATAATCCATAATATTTAAAAATATAATTGAAATCTTACTTTGCTTGGGATCAAGTTCTTAGCGTTATTGTTAGGGATTAAGATTTTCATGTAGTGTTGCCAACTTCATAAATCATTACATATAAAAAATATCCGGATCAAGTTTTTGGCGTCGTTGTCGGGGATCGCAACGGTTGATCTTGACTTTTAGGAGAATTTTAGTTGAATTAATTAGGCTTAGACTTGGAAAATTGTAGTGTCATAAAAACTATTTTTGTGTGAAAAGTATTTTTTGTATGAAAAAGTGTTGTGAAAAAAAAAACTGCCAGTGTGAAAAACAAGGTGTTTGTGAAAATGTTTTGTTGTGTTGAATATATTTTTAATTTTATTTGTCTAACTATTAATGTATTGTTTATTGTGTGGCATATGCAACATAAAGGATCTGCAGGACTTGTGTCTTATGATCTCGAGTTAGAGAAAAGGAAAAAAAAATGAAAGAACAGAAAGGACTTGAAAAACTAGAAATAAAAATGGAAAACATTCAAAATAATAAATTGGAAAATCATCATAAATCTTTGAGGGATTATGGAAATCCTACAAAAAATTAAATTCACTCAAGTATACAAATCCCTGTCGTAGAAGCTGACTCGTTTGAACTAAATCCAGTAATTATCCAACTGGTGCAGAACAACCAATTTGGGGAACTCCTTTGGAGGATACCTATTTACACTTATCAAGTTTTATAGGACTTTTTGCAACATTTTATTATAAAGGCATGTCATACCATGCTGTTAGACTAAAGAATTTTCCTTTCTCACTAAGGGATAAGGCTAAATTGTGGTTATACTCATTAGCACCTGACTCTATTAAAAATTGGGAGGAGTTAACTCAGAAATTCCTAGCTAAGTATTTTCTACCTTCAAGGACAACTAAAATTAGAAACGATATTATCTAATTTTGTCAGTATACAGGGGAATCAATGTAGGAATCTTGGGAAAGATTTAAGGAACTCCAAAGAAAGTGTCAACACCATGCTCTCCATATTGGTTAATCATTCAAACATTTTACAATGGGTTAGTAGGATCCCTTAGGTCTAAAATTGACACTGTTGCTAGTGGATCATTAATGTCAAAATCATTTGATGAAGCATATGCGTTAATTAAAGAAATGGATACAAATGAATTTTAAAGGCCCTCTACAAGGTTAAATCCTAAAAAGGTAGCCAGTGATCATGATACAAATGCGATTGCAATTCTTGCATCTCAGATTGCTGCAATATCAAGGAAGTTGGACCAAAATGGAATGAACCAGCCTCATTTTATTCTAATAAGTGAGGAAAGTTCATTAGGTCATATTATTTATTCTAACTTATCATATGAGACTTTAAATATCATAAACAATTCATATTCTAGCTTTTATAACCCAGGTTGGAAGAACTATCCTAATTTTTCAACTCTGAACTTAATTTACTTTTCGAATCCTGGGAAAGATTTAAGGAACTCCAAAGAAAGTGTCAACACCATGCTCTCCATATTGGTTAATCATTCAAACATTTTACAATGGGTTAGTAGGATCCCTTAGGTCTAAAATTGACACTGTTGCTAGTGGATCATTAATGTCAAAATCATTTGATGAAGCATATGCGTTAATTAAAGAAATGGATACAAATGAATTTTAAAGGCCCTCTACAAGGTTAAATCCTAAAAAGGTAGCCAGTGATCATGATACAAATGCGATTGCAATTCTTGCATCTCAGATTGCTGCAATATCAAGGAAGTTGGACCAAAATGGAATGAACCAGCCTCATTTTATTCTAATAAGTGAGGAAAGTTCATTAGGTCATATTATTTATTCTAACTTATCATATGAGACTTTAAATATCATAAACAATTCATATTCTAGCTTTTATAACCCAGGTTGGAAGAACTATCCTAATTTTTCAACTCTGAACTTAATTTACTTTTTGATCTGGCCAATTGAATTATTAAAATTTGTTGTGAAACATATGTTCTGGGAAACGGAGTATGAGTTCTACAACAGAGTGAAGATCACATTTGATTTCATGAAGGAGTATTTTGTTCATGAAATTAAGTGCAAATGAATAAGGAAATATACATTGTTGGGTATAGAATTGGAGATTTTAAGGTGACAGACTAAAATCCCCAATTAGATCTTAGTGTTTAAAAACTAAAGCAAGAGTTAGCCTTCAGGTGAAGGGAAGTGGGAGATCTGGAGTGGGAGCCAGTATCCTCTTAGCCTAGCCACGGATTTTGGGACTAAACTTGGGATTAGCCAATGATTTTCTATAACACTCTATCAGGGTAGAGAATTAAAACTACTCCTATTTAGCACAATACATATTAAGACCATTTATCTCATCTCATTTTTCCAAAAACTCATTGTAGTGGAAAAGATGCTTTTTCACATAAGAAATATTTATCACATAAAGATAGTTTAATAGTTCAGTAGTTACTGTTTAAACTTTGCAATTCAGTTTTGCTAGTAGTTAAATAATTTAGTTTTGTTAGCATCTTACACATTTGAAATTAGTGATATTAATTTCGTTTGATTTCTATGAATTTTCTAGTTAATTTATCATTTCAAATTTAAACATTCCCCGTGGGATCGATATTCGGGGCTTAAATAGAAATTCCTTTATTACTTGATATCCTTTATTACGCTTGCGTAGAATCCCAACATTAATAATTAGAATAGGGATTGTTATTTCGATTATTGGTAAAAAACAATAGTATTTAAAGTTTTAAAAAATTGTTGAGTATCAATTATCTGCCCTAGTGAATTTTCCTCTAATATTGGGGGTATTTGAGAATAGTTCACTCCAATTTGGTGAATTCCTCTGAAGTGAATTCCTCTGAAAATTTGAAAAAATTTGAACAACCAAGGAAATCCTAATTTCCAACCTTATTACCCCCCGAGATTTAAACCCACAAGTTAAGGAAAAGAAGTTGACAATGGAAGAAGTAGTGTTGAACATGGGAAATCAAATACAGAATCAAGGGGCTACTATTAGAAATATTAAAAATCAATTAAGACATATTGCTACTGTACTCAGTAACAGACCTTCTAAAATTCTTCCGAGTACTGTGGAAGTTAATCTAAAAGATCAAAATAACGAGCAAATTAAAGCTATTCAATTACGAAGTGGAAAAGAAGTTGAAACAAGGATCCAAAGAGAAACTGAAGTTGATGATGAGAAGGAATAAATGGAAAGTGAACAAAATGAAAATGAACAAATACAGTTTCCCTTAAAAAAACCATTATCTCCATTTTCTCAAAGGCTGAAGCAGAAAAATAAAGATAAACAATTTACAAAATTTTTGGAAATCCTTAAGAAGTTAACGATAAATATTCCTTTCATTGAAACTTTAAAGCAGTTGCTAAGTTATGTGAAATTTGTGAAGGATATACTAAACAATAAAAGGAAATTTACAGATCATGAGACCGTTGCACTCAATGAAGAGTGTAGTACTATTATTTAGAAAAAGCTCCCTGAAAAATTAACAAATCCTGATAGTTTTATTATACCTTGTGCTACTCGTGAAAAGTTTTTTTTAGAAAATCTTTATGTGATTTAGGAGCGAGTATCAATCTTATGTCTCTATCGATCTTTAGACGTTTAGATTTGGGAGAGATTTCTTCTACTACTATAACTCTTCAGTTAGTTGATCGATGAATAAATTATACAAAAGTAGTTATAGAAGATGTATTAGTAAAAGTGAATAAATTTATTTTCCCTGCAGACTTTATAGTATTAGATATGGAGGAAGATAAAGAGATTCCTATTATTTAAGGGAGACCATTTCTTGCAACAGGGAGAGCTGTGATAGATGTGCAAAAAGGAGAATTAATATAACATTTAATATTGCAAAAGCTATGAAATATCCTACAATAGATAAAGATAATGAATATTTCAGGAAGGAAGTAATTGATTATCTGAGTAATGAGAAATATAAGAATGAGTTTGAAAGCAAATTAAAGCAAGGAGAATTTTTTGAAAACAAGAACTAAATAAAATAAGAAGGTTTGGATTATATTCAGGGCAAATTTGAAACTTTAGACTTGTTGGAAAACGATAATAAAAAACTTATTTTTTACAAGTATTAAACCACCAGAACTTGAACTGAAAATATTACCTGCCCATTTAAAATATGTGTTTTAGGAGAGTCATCTACATTTCCTGTTATTGTATCTTCTAAATTAACAGAAAGTCAAAAACAAAAATTAATAGAGATGTTAAAAAAATATAAAAAGGTGTTTGGATAGGCTTTAGCAAATATTAAAAGAATTAGTCCTTCTATTTGTATGCACAGAATTCTATTAGATGAATAATATGAACCTAAAGCTGATCCTTAGAGGAGATTAAACTCAATAATGAAAGAATTTATTAAAAAAGAAATTTTAAAATAGTTAGATGCTGGAATTATATATCATATTTCATACAATGCTTGGGTAAGTCCAATTCACTGTGTTCTTAAGAAAGGAGGAGTGACCGTTGAAGAAAATGAGAAAAATAAATTAATTCCTAAGATGACAAGTTACTAGTTGGCAAATTTGTATTGACTATAGAAAATTAAACATGACCACCAGAAAAGATCACTTTCTTTTATTTTTTCCTTTCTTGTACCCTTTCTATACTAAATATTGGATAGATTGGCTGGAAATAAATATTATTGCCTTTTAGATGGATATACTAGGTATCACCAAATTCTAATTGCTCTAAAGGATCTAGAGAAAACCACATTTACATGCTCATATGAAACATTTGATTTTTGTAGAGTGCTTTTTGGAATATGCAATGCACCTGCAACATTTCAAAGATGTATGATGTCAATTTTTAGCAATTTTATTGAACATGGAATGGAAGTGTTTATGGATTATTTTTCTGTATTTGGAACTTTGTTTGACTTATGTTTAAATAATTTAGAAAAATTTTTGGAAGTATGTGAAAGAATCAACCTAGTACTAAATTGGGAAAAATGTCAATTTATGGTTGCAGGAGGTATTGTTCTTGGGCATAAAATTTCTAAAAATGACATGGAAGTAGATCCTGCAAAAATTCAAGTTATTAAAAAATTATCACCTCCTACTAATGTTACACGGATAAGAAGTTTTCTAGGACATGTTGGTTTCTACACGCGCTACATAATTTTTTTTTTGAAAATAACTAAGCCATTATGCCAACTTTTAGAAAATAATACAAAATTTGATTTTAACGAGGAATGCATAAAAGCATTTGAATTATTGAAAGAAAAATTGATCACTGCACCTATAATAGTTCCATTTTATTAGAAAAAATCATTTGAAATAATGTACGAGGCTAGTGATTATGCTATTGGGGTTGTTTTAAGACAAAGACTCAACAAATTTTTTAAAGTATTATATTATGCTAGTAAAACTCTAAATGATGCTCAAATTAACTACACTATTACTGAAAGAGGGTTATTAGTTATTGTTTATGCCTTTGATAAATTTAGACCTTACTTAATTGGAACTAAATGTATAGTGCATACAGATCATTCTGCTATTAAGTATTTGATGCAAAAGAAGGATGTTAAACCAAGATTAATTAGATGGATACTTCTTTTGCAAGATTTTAATTTTATCATAGTTGATAGAAAGGAAAATGATAATCAAATAGCTGATCATTTGTCTAAACTTGAAAGAGAAATATTAACTAATTTTGCAAATAAAATTTTAGAAAATTTCCTTGATGAACAATTATATAGTATTGATGAATAGAATGTACCTTGATATGCTAATATAGTAAATTTTATTGTAAGTAATATCGTACCACCTGAATTAAAAATCTACAACTAAAGAAATTCATTTATGATTTAAAATTCTATTTTTAGGATGACCTATATTTATATAAACAATGTAAAGATCTAATTATTAGAAGATTTGTGCCTTATGAGGAAACTCAACAGATAATTGAAAGATGTCATGATT
>NW_018252650.1:10390-39562 GCF_001263595.1 Phalaenopsis equestris
AAATATTTTTAAGAGAAATGAAATGCCTCTAAATTACACATTAGAAGTTGAAATTTTTTTTGTGTGGGTTTTAGACTTTATGGGACCATTTATGCCTTCATTTGGAAATTTATATATATTAATTGTTGTTGATTATATGTCCAAATAGATTGAAGTTATTGTTGTACCCAGATGTGATGCTCAGAGTGTTTTTAAATGTTTAATTAAAAATAATTTTACAAGATATGGAATGCTGAGAGTAATGAGTACTGATGGAGGATATCACTTTAGGAATAAGAGAATCAAAAAATTAATTAAGATATATGATATTATGCATAGATTCTCTACTGCTTATCATCCTCAGAATAATGGTATAGCAGAGATATCAAATCGTGAAATTAAATAAATTTTAGAAAAAGCTGTAAATCTCTATAAATTGGAGTAGTCTGCTAGATTAGATAATGCATTATAAGCATACAAAACTGCTTATAAGACTCCTATAGGAATGTCCCCAAATAGACTTATTTTTGGAATATTCGGGGAGATTAAAGAATTTAATTTTAATCTAAAATATGTTGGTGAGAAAATATTATTGCAACTCTATGAACTTGAGGAGATTAAAACTGAAGCATATGATAATGCAAAAATCTATAAAGAGAAAATGCAAATTTGGCATGATCAGAAGATTACTAAAAAGAAGTTTGAACTTGAATAAGAAGTTTTATTATATAATACAAGATTGAGATTATTTCCAGAAAATCTGAAATCCAAATGGTTAGGACCATTTAAAGTAATTAAAGGTTATCATTATGGAGTTGTTGTTATTAAAGATCTTAACACTGGAAAGATATTTAAAGTTAATGGCCATCAATTGAAACATTATTATGAAGGGCACATGCTACAATTTAAAGAGATCCAAAAAAGTTTTAATATTAATTCAACCCAACTAATCAAATGGTACGTCGGGCTGACGACGTTAAACTAAGCACTTTGTGGGAGGCAACCCATACATATATTTCTATGCATTACTATTTTGTTTGATAAGTGTCTTATATATTAGTAGATAATAATCCTACACAATTGCATTTATTATAAATTAAGTCAAATATTGGTATTGGAGAAAAAGTTGGAATTAAATTGAACAAAAAATGAAATTTGCAAATTTTTGGCTACTGGCGCCGACGACACCCAAGAGAACGGACCTCAGTGTCTGCAGCACCAATCGGGAGCTCCGATGGTGCTGAGAGTAGTTTGATGGTTCAGACGACTTTTGGCAAACTTTGGTGGGATTTCGCTCCATAATATCTACTAGGAGGTGTTTTTAAAGTCATACAAACTTCCTTGGATGCCTTAAAAATTCATAGAAATAATTCCAGGTATGGAGTTTTTAATAGAAGAAAGTTTATCAATTTTGACGCGCAGAGATTATATGACCGTTATTACGAAGAAGAGATTGATCAAGGAGAGAGGCTTTATCAATCATGGATTGATTAATCCAAATTATATGGTTGATAAAATCATTGTATGAAGATGATGAGAAGTTCTGTGCTACACTACTGCTGTAGTTGTTGTACCAGTGGTGAAGAAATTCTATGCCAACTTACATGGAATTACCCAGGGAGTAATCTTCGTATGACGTAAGGCTGTACCATTTACTCTAGTGTGAATTAATGAGTTGTATATGATAGAAAACGTTTCAATCTGTCATTATACAAATTTTATCTCGACGAGAGATTTGATGCAAGATGTCTATAATTTTCTGACGGATGAAAGTGATATTTGGGAAATGCGAGATGAGGGATATGTTACTTTCTCTGCTTCATCACTTAATCCAATATCGAAGCAGTGGCATTTCTTCATTTCTGCAAAATTACTCCCTACTATGAAAATTAGTAGAGTCACCAAAGAAAGTGCTATTTTAAATTATTGCATTCAAATGGAAAAATCCATTTATGTAGGATCTATCATTTTTATATATGTTATGGGTATTATGATGAATGGGCCAATTTATGGACTTGGGCATCCTTCCACAATTTTCCTACTTTGCAGTCAATCTAAAGTTCTAAATGAAAGTTAGGAAAAACTTTTATTACCTTGTGAGCCCAAGATTCCTATTGATAATAATTATGTTCGGAATGAAAATGAAGCATTAGATACTATCTTGGAGCAATCATCTTCAACTTGATTGATCCCACCAATAGTTGGAAGTTCACTTGCTTTGGAAAAGAAATTGAAGAAAATTAAAAAAGAACTTCAGAGTATTACGAATGCAATAAGAGATCTTTAGTACCTTTTCCATCACCTAGATTGGAGGATGAAGGAGAATTTTGATCATACTGAAACAATTGAAGCATGATTGGTTCGGATGTTCAAGTAAAAAGGATCGATCGAAGAAAATCCAACTGATCAATTCTCATATCGACCCTTCTACAATCTGTACATTCATTACCAATCTATGGGAGATATTAGAAGATGAGAAAGCACTGAAGATGATCACTAAAGAAGAGGTAGAGTAATTGAAGAATTTGGACTCTCTATCAGTTTAAAATGCTTATGTATTTAATGTTATTGTGCGGATTTAATTTAGTTTTCTTTGCTTTAGAATTATGAACTTTGATTGTGTGTATAGTTTTGTGTCAGCGTTTAGTGTTGTGGCTTGATTTCAATGTTGATTGATAATTTAGTTTGCTATATGAGTATAAAAGTGTGATTAGGAAAATGTATTTGTAAAAAGTGAAATGTATTCGTAAAAAGTGTATTTTCATTTATAAAATTTAGTTTGGTGTTGTTTGTGAAAATGTTTGTTTGTGAATTATTGTTAGATAAAAATTTATGTTTGAAAATACTAAAAAGACTTTGGAGTAAATTAAAAGAAAATTGAAAATTGTGAAAGACTGAAATTAGAATTTTTAGCCTTCAGCGCCGACAATGCTGGCATGGGCGTTGAGGGCGCCCTCAACCCGAGAATAGCCTAAACCCCTTAAAATTTGCAATTTGCACAGTAAAATGTCATTTTTACCCTTTGAGTCCCCTTCAACCTCCGGTTTTTGCACCGAGGGCTCGCATTTGCTCGGATTTGGGGCGATTTCAAGAGAAAGGAACTTCAAATTTCATCTTCTGTGGGTAAGAGCTAGACTTTAAGCTAAAAATTTTATATTTTCACCAAGGATTTACCTCATATTACCGAGATTCAAAAATTTTAGTATTTCTTAAGAGATTTTGAGAAAATCCTTTAGTGAAGAAGTCCTACTTAGTAGATTTAAGTTTAAAGCTTTTTAGATTGTGAATTTTGGAATTTTGAGATTTTATTCATATTTTTATCAAGTTTTCCTAGATGTACCATGGCCCCGAGAACGAGCAAAGGAAAAAAGAAAAGTGTATTATGATGAACAAAAACTTGTTAGCTTCAAGGCTAGTGATCGATTTAATAGTCAGGCGATTTCAAAAGAAAGGAACTTCAAATTTCATCTTCTGTGGGTAAGAGCTAGACTTTAAGCTAAAAATTTTAGATTTTCACCAAGGATTTACCTCATATTACCGAGATTCAAAAATTTTAGTATTTCTTAAGAGATTTTGAGAAAATCCTTTAGTGAAGAAGTCCTACTTAGTAGATTTAAGTTTAAAGCTTTTTAGATTGTGAATTTTAGAATTTTGAGATTTTATTCATATTTTTATCAAATTTTCCTAGATGTACCATGGCCACAAGAACGAGCAAAGGAAAAAAGAAAAGTATATTATGATGAACAAAAATTTGTTAGCTTCAAGGCTAGTGATCGATTTAATAGTCTACTTGAAAATAAAAAAGTAATTACCGATCATGGATTTAAAAATCTGGGAGGATAAGTCGAGCGATTAATCAATGCTCGGCAGTGGGAAAATTTATGTTACTTTACTGTCAAGGCTATTATTGATGTAGTGATGGAGTTCTACGCCAATTGTACAGAGGCTTCTGATGATTTTGTTTTTGTTCTTGAGAAAATGGTGGAGTTTACTCCAAGTAAGATTAATAAATTTTATCAGTTAGAAGATGTGTACAGTTGTCAATATAAATCATTTTCTGCTATGAATAAGGCCTTGGATGAGGTTATTTCTTTTCTTACTAATAGAAGAGGAACCTGAAAAGTGGAATATGGAGTTAACGTAAACTTTCCTCTTTCTATGTTAAATGTAGTATCTAAGGCCTGACACTACTTTATTTCTGGAAGAATGATACCCAAAAATCATCATAGTGAGTCATCATAGTGAGGAACCATCCTGAACTACTATATGCAGCAAGTGATGAGGATAAATGTAGGCTCTATTATTTATATGAACACTAGATCTATTGCTTTGGGAGAGACCACTGGTGGATTAGCACACCCTGCCCTGATCTTCACACTCTGTGAATAGGAAGGAGTAGATTTTAGACCTGAGGAAGAGAGGATTGAGTCTCTAAAACCTATTGGGCCTGCCAATATAAAGTCATATGAATCTCATGTTTAATGGAGGTCTGGAAGTAAGACTAGAGATATTCCTTCTACCTCGAGGACTCTACTTCTAGTGACCATACTCTTCAAGAACTATTGGACCAGATAATGATCCAATAGGGAGATATCTTGAGAATGAATCATAGAATGAAAAACATGGAGTCCATAAATGCTCACACTGATGATTTTATATGGTAAAAGTTTGAATATGATGTTGCTTATGATGATGTTATGGTCAAATATATGAAGGGTGATCACACAGTTTGGTTTCCTACTCATGCTGTCTTTACTCCATATCAGCAGCAGAATTTGAATGTGGAAGAAGAAGATAAAGAAGAAGACGATGATTGATGATTTTTAGTTTGATCTTTCATTTAGTTTATGTTTGATTAAACTTTGTTATTTTAGAATTTGTTTTTGCTATATTGTTGAGAGTATTTTTTGTTAGATTGTGAGACTCCATTTTATTGTCTTATGAACTGTAGAATTGTAAAACTGTTTGTTATTCGAAATTCATTTTAGTCGAAATTCATTTTAGTTCTAATGTTAATTTTAGTATTTTGTTAAATGTATTGTAATTAACTCTTTTTCAGCAGATTTTATATGTATTATGTGCAATTTAATGTTTTAAGTCTTGTAGCTTTTCATAATAGCACCTGCAATATTTCAGCGTTAAGTTTCAAAAATCAAAACCTTCAACAGGTAAGTCTTTTTTTATGTATTTATTGTTTTCTTTCACCCTTTATTTTTTCAGTTCTTCATGTTAAATCTTTCAAAAATTTAAGTTTGGGGGGGGGGGGGATTCCTTTTTAAAGAAAGAAACTTAATTTTATTTGTCCTCACTTAGCTATATTTTCAAAAACTTTAAATTTAACATGACAAGTTAACTTTAGATAACTATATTTATGTTTCTAAATATATAGTAAGCTTAAGTAAAAATTTTCAATAATTAAGATTAATTTTAGAGATTAAGATATTTTGTATATAAGAATAAGACTATGTTTTTTTATTTTAAGTGAAGAAATTTATATTTTTGAAGTATTAAAAATCTTAGAGATTCATGTAAAAAAGAAAAGAATTAATTTTTATGAAATTTTTAAACTAATATGAATTTGTTAGTGAAGGAATGTGAAAAGTTTTAACCTTTAAGAGGAGGATAGTGAAGTTCAAAATCATTAAAGGCTATCTAGATATAGTAATCCTCACATAGAAAAGAAAAGAAAAAGAATTGAAAATGTTTCAAAGAAAAAAGAAAAGAAAAGAAAAAAGAATGTGAGGAGAAGCTTGAGGAAATGCCTAAATAAAAATTGGTTTCACTTGAATCAACTTAAAGAAGAAGGCTTGACCACATTTTCTAAACTTTTAGTTGAGCATTAGTTTGTTTACTAGTAAAGTTTTATGAAGTTCTTTTTCATATGAATATTCTAAGTGACTTTAATATGACAATTTACAGTTTTTCTTGAAAAGAATAGAGAATTAGAAATCTTGGACTTGATTGCTAAATATTCTTATACCTTTGGTATTAACTGGAGCTATTTTGAATTTTTCTTAAGTTATACTACTATGTTTAGTAGACTAAAATATGGAAATTTAGAAGTTAAATTCTTTATCATAAGTCTTATTTTTATGTAGTAGAGGAGTTACTTGAGGACAAGTAACATGTAAGTTTGGGGGATTTTGATACACCAAAAATATATGCATTTTTAGACCCATATTTTATAATCATTTTTGGTGTTATTGCACTTTAATGGAAGGTCTTTTTATGTTTTATTACATGTTGTTGATTTTTAGGACTTGAAATAAAAAGGAAGCAAAAAGGATGGAATTTGGAGTCAAAATGGCGTTTTTGAAGAAATACTCAACGCCGACGGAGCCAGAAGCAGCGCCGACGGCGTAGACTTACAGAACAGATGATGGATTTTACTCAACGTCGACGGTGCTAAGCAGCACCGACGATTGCTAAGCAGCACCGACGATGCCTTTTGACAGAGAGGGCAGATTTAATTAAATGGTTTCTGGCACCGACGGTGCCAGAATGGTTGCCAACGGCGCCAATGTTGGTTCAGACTCTGTTTCTAGAAGATTCAATGAATTTGGATGCTTTTTGAAGAGTTTTTGGATGCACCTTTTGAAGAACTGACTCTAGGCTCTATTTGGGGCTGAAATTGATCAGAAAAGGTGTTCCTCCTCATTCCTACTTGCTCATTTTCGCCACACCTCGCCTCCATACACTTTTTCCATCTTCATTCCACCACCATTCAAGGGTCTATTAGTAATTTTTCTTTAAGAGTTTAGTGTTTTTATGGTGAGATTAAGTGTGAATTCTTCTCTAAGAGTGTTGGAGAAGGATAAAAGTGAGAGATTTCTTCTTCCTACATTTCCTAGGAGAGGCTACAAGGGATTTGCTTTAAGAAAGAGTTTCAGATATGTGTTGTTTGTTTATTAGTGTTGTATGAACTTCCTTTTATATATGAGATTTGTGTTTTGTTGTATCTTTCTCATGAAGTCTGAGTAGTTTCTTTTATCTTTCTCCCTACTCTAAGATATGGTGAAATGAAGAGATAATATGGGTATGCCAATATTAAAATATAAAATAAATGGTGATGATTTTTCAACTCCGAATTTAATTTACTTTTTGATCTGACTAATTGAATTGTTAAAACTTGTTGTGAAACATATGATCCAGGAAATGGAGCATGAGTTCTACAACAGAGTGAGGATCACATTTGATTCCATGAAGGAGTATTTTGTTCATGGAATTAAGTGCAAATAAATAAGGAAATATACATTGTTGGGTGTAGAATTAGAGATTTTAGGGTGACAGACTAAAATCCCCAATTTGGTCTTAGTGTTTAGAAACTAAAGCGAGAGTTAGCCTTTAGGTGAAGGGAAATGGGAGCTCTAGAGTGGGAGCCAGTAAAGATGCTTTTTCACATAAGAAATCTTCATCACATAAAGATAGTTTAATAGTTTAGTAGTTACTGTTTAAACTTTACATTTCAGTTTTGTTGGTAGTTAAATAATTTAGTTTTGTTAGCGTCTTACACATTCAAAATTAGTGATAGTAATTTCATTTGATTTCTGTGAATTTCCTAGTTAATTTATCATTTCAAATTTAAACCTTCCCAGTGGGATCGATATTCGAAGCTTAAATATAAAGTCCTTTATCACTTGATATCGATACGTATACTTGCGTAGAATCCCAACATTAAGTACTTAAATTTCTTAATCATAAATATTACATCAAGCTTTTGACACCGTTAAATAGAGGAGTCAAACTTATATAAATTTTACATAACTATATTTTACTGTGATCAAGTTTTTGAGATCGAGCATTAATGTGATGTCTCTATCTATATTTAGAAGGTTAAGTTTTAGCTGATATTTCTCCCACTATTGTAACCCTTTAGTTAACTGATTGATCTATCATTTATCCAAAAGGGGTTATAGAAGACGTGCTTGTTAAAGTGGATAAATTTATCTTTCCTATTAACTTTATTGTATTAAATATGGAGGAAGATAAAGAAAATCCAATTATTTTGGGTAGAGCTTTTCTTGTTACTAGACAAGCTTTGATAGATGTGCAAAAAGGAGAGTTGACTATGAATATTAATGAACATAAAGTCACTTTTGATATGTTAAAGACTATGAAATATCCAGCTAAGAGAAAAGATGATGATTGTTTTTGGATGTATTAAATTGATCATCTAATTAAAGACCTAAAGACCATTTCCAAGAAATTTTTTAGAGTAAGTTAACATATGAGATCGAAATGAACTTTCATGATGAATTGAAAACGTTGTTTAAAAAAGACTGTATGTATGTTCAGGAGAGGAGTGAAATGATGGATGTTACTGAAAGTAGTAAACTTTTAATTCCATCTGTTGAAAAATCTCATGAACTTAAGGGTGAATGTACCCCCGTACAATTTTAAAGCTACCTATTTAAGGAATTTATCTACACCACCAGTCTTTATATCTTTAAATTTGACTCAATCATAAGAAGAACCTGAATTGAACCTGAATTGAATCATAAGAAGAACCTGAATTGAATGATGAAATCAGAAAACGATCTCCTAAGAAAGAGTTATTCAATAGCACTGAATGGCATATTCCATGGAATACAGACAAAATGAATGAGATTCTGAAGTTGGGGCAACCAAAGTAAACAATGGATACATCGGGTCGTCGATGTTAGACCAAGTGCTTTGTGGAAGGCAACCCATGGTTATCTTTGTTATCTATTTAGTGTGATTGTTGTTATGTTGGATTGAATAATAGTGAGATGTTGGACATTAATCCGTTTTTGATGTGGAAGAGTGGATTGGATTAAAGTTGTGAGGTAATTCCTTCATCGTGACTAGATTTGTATATGATTTCTGGTAGTAGCAAGTTGACGAGTTTGTTACGACTTAGTTCTCAACCAGAGCTGAGCATTACCTTGAAGCATGTAAATTTTGGACTTGGACCACTCTGTGTCAACTCTATTACTTCCTTTATCTTACTTTTTCTTCATTGAGAAAGGTCATGAACATACTTAGTGAACAACATCTGGATGAACTGCACTATTTTTATTTACTAGAATGTGTATACCTTAAACTTAGAGTGACGCTGAGATTGGCAACACATTAGAGAACGTATAAATTTTTCTAATACACCCACATTATTAGTGTAGTTTCTTCCATTAGAAATTGAAAGTAAGGAGGTGAAATGTCAGTAGAAGGGAGATCAATTGTGAGTAGAAGGGAGATCAAATTAATCTCAGTTGTTGTTTGTTTATGAATCTGTGAGTATATGTATTGGAGTTCGTGTGTCATTGTTTGTGAGTCAAGTTGAATGAGTCATTGGAGATGGCAAAACATATCTCAATATTTTAAACTTATTAGCATCCAACAATTCTTTTATAAAGTTTAAAATGTGTTTGTGTTTAATATTCAGTTTGTACCTATTCTACTATTTAAAATTCCTTTATAGTGTTATGTTAAGGATGTTTAGGCTAGATTTACTTTCTACTACAATATTCTACTATGTGTTATTTATTGATATTTTTGTAGGATGTGTAGTAACTTGTTAAAGTTTTCTTTCCCTGCCACATATTTTTGTACTTCATTGTTACACATGTTTGAGCTTAAGTTGGGGAAGGGGGAGAAAAATGTTTCAAATTTAAACATTACTTGTTTTCAAAAGTACTAAAAATAAATTTGTATTTTAAAAATAAATTTGTTACAAATAAATTTGTATTTTATTTCTAATGATTATTGTTATGTGGGAGTCATCTTAAGGATGTTAGAATTTTAAGTATATTTTAGAAATTTTTTGATGATGTGAAAGAAAAGTTAGTTGATATTTTTAGTGAAAATGGTGAACCTAGATTTAAGGATATTTAGTAGAGAACTTGGGAAAATTAATAAATATCTTTAGTAAGAAGAACTGTATTTTTGAAAAACTAAGGATTCTTAGAATTTTTATTTTCAAACATTTAAGGCTCTTTTAGAAAGTATTTTAAAAAAATATATATCTTTTCAAGTGAAGGAAAGTAATAAGTTTTAACTTTAGAGGAGGATAGTGGAATTAAAAATTACTTATAGACTTCTCTATATATAGTAATCCTCACGTATAAAAAAATAAAAAGAAAAAAAATAATGGATCAAAAAGATCGTGAAAAAGAAAAAGAAAATACAAAAAAAAAGTGAGGAGAAGCTTGAGGAGAGGTCCTAATAAAAAATTGGTTTCACTTAAGTCTTTCTAGAGTAAAGATCTTAGAATAATACTAAGCTTGCTTTTTATACTTATATTAGTAAAAATTATTTTTAAGAGAGTTCTTAAGTCTAGAAAGTAAAGTTCATAGGATCCGAAGTTTCAAAAATCTGCATATATTTCTGAATTAGATAGGAAAACAAATTCAAAAGTTTGATGATAAATATTGTAGACCCTGGGCTAGTTGGATTCACTAAAAGTTCTTCTAATTTGAACTATCACTTTTTTAGAATAAAATTTTAGCAATTCAAAAGGATGACCCATTAACTCTAATCTACATAAATTATTTTTAAAATGTAGTATTACTTGAGGACAAGTAATATTTAAGTTTGGAGTTGGAGTAAAGGAACAAAAATGGACCAAAACGAAGCAAATCGGGTCGAACCGGGGCCCGGTGCTTAAGTGCCAAAAATGGCGCTTAGGTGCCACCAAGCAGAGAGTATGGTGCTTAAGCTCCCAAAATCGGCTCTTAAGCGCCAAAATTGGTTTTTAACATATCTTCTAGAATATACATCGGATTTGGATGCTTTTCAAAGCGGTGTTTCATGTTTCTCTTAGGGAATTTGTTGGAAATGATAAAATTGACTTTCTACAAGAATTTGGGGTAGTTATAAGGAATTATGAAGAGTCACTTGATGTCCCATTTGGAAGATTCAATGAATATGGACATTTTTAAAGTGAAACTTAAGAATCTCTTGGGAAATTATAAATAAGGGTTGGAAATGTTTTTAAAAGGACTGTTAGACTCTTGAATCAATTGGAAGAGGAGAATATTACTTGGATAAGAAGAAGAAGGCTTGGGCGAGAGTCCCAAGGGGGGCGACAAGGTGAGAGAAAAAAAGGGAGTGAGAGTTTCTTCTTTCTTTTTCACTTTATTCTTGGAGAGGATTTTAAAGAGATTGCTTTTGCTATACAAGAGAGTTTGATTTTCCTAAGAGATAAGTATTTTCATTATATTTTGATTTTAATTTAGTACTTTATTTGTATGGTTTTAAAGTCTTGTTAAATAAAAATTTCTTGTTATTTCTCCATGTATACTGAGTAGTTTTCTTTACTCTTCCCTCTTGTAATGAATTAGTACGCATGTGTAGGATATAGAATTGAGTAGAGTGAGAATATATTGTGATGATTTTACTATTTTCTTCATTTACATGTAAACTTGATCAACTTTCATGTTAAAATCTGTTGTGAGAACATGTAAGATCCGTGATGGTGTTGTCTCAATCAACTGTGTTAGAATCACATGAGATTGTATGGATGAGAATGTAGTCCATATGGCTGAGTGCAAATAAATAGGAAAATAATCTTTGATGGGTACAGAATTAGAGGAATTTGGAGTGACAGGCTAAAGCCCTTTAATTTGGTCAATTGTTTTAGGTTTTGATGTGAAATGTTATCCTCCAACTGGAGGGATAAGATAGAACTTTAGAGTGAGAGCTAGTATCTTTCTTGCCTAGCCCGTCTTCAGAACTATTCAAACTTTAGATTAACCAATGTTCTTTATAGCATCTCTAGGAAGGGTAAAGGATATAATTGCTCCAATTTGTCACAATCTCTCTCACTACTTATTTTACTTTTACACATGTCACTAATTTCATTGCATGAGGAAGAGTACTTTTAATATATTAAACCACAATTTCTAATTTTAACCAAGTATTTTAGTTTAGGAGTAGATATAATATTGTAGTGATAATTATAGGATATAATCAAAACCAAACCTTTATCAACCTTCTAAGCATGGGTGTGTTTGAGCATGGGCGTGTTATGCTAGACTAGAACTTCTCTTGAAAGTCGTCGTGATTAACCTCAATCACCATGGGATTGACCTCAATCTCCATGGGATTGAGTATTATAACAATGTTGGGCTTTAAAATTGATAAATTTCCTCTACTTAAAATCTCTTGTTGGCTTCCCTCTCTTTAATCATGGAGCCATCAAAATTTTTATGAAAATCCAAATAAAATTCAGATAAATCAAAAAAATAAAAAATCTAACTCCCTGAGTAAAATAATTTGGTAAGAAACTTTTCACAATGGGTTTTCTTCAAGCTTTTTCATCAAAACTCCAAATTTTGGATATTCCATAATTTAGTAAAAAAACATGGTGAAAATAAAAAATTTCTAGGTTAAAGTGAAGCTCTTACTAAGAGAAGATGAAATCTAAGATGTTTGGCCTTTGAAATCTTCTCTAACTTGCACAATGTGAAGCCCTAGGTCACAATTTAAAGGTAGGAGATGACCCAAGCAGTAAAAATAAAGTTCTACTGGGCAATTTCACAATTTTTTAGGCAATCTAGCATTTTCGAGAATTTGGCTCTTTAGGTGCCAATCTGGAGCATCCACCGCCAACTCTCTGTCAACTGGCGCTTCATGCTCCAATTCTGGCATATTAGGCACCAACACCTTAATTTCTTTAGATTTCACTTTCTGAAAAAAACTATTGTGTATCGCTTTATGTCAACCTTTAGTTAAGTCAAATAAACATTTATACTTATAATTAAACACTACTCTAACACCAAACTTTCACAAACAACACAAAACTCACTTTTATATATATAATCTGTGTTATTACAAACTAATAATTTTTCAAGGCAACAAACATCTAATTTAGTGTCCAAAGCAAACTAAACATCCTAACACTAAAGCCTAAAACATTGAAATACCAAACATAAACATAAATAGAGTTCAATAATGAAAGTAAATGCAATTCAACACAACAAAATAACTAAAACAAGTAGTACTAGAAAAAATGTTTCGTTCATAAAGTAAATTCAAACATCTTCTTCACTATCATCATTCATAAAGTAAATTCAAACATCTTCTTCACTATCATCCTCCTGAATATCTCCCATGGATTGATAGTGCACGTACAAAATGTAGAAGGGTCGATAAAAAAATTCATTAGTTGAATCTTCCTCAATCCAAGCATGTTTCTTGAACATAAGTACCAAACCATCTTCAATGCGTCCAGTATGTTCAAAATTTTCCTTCAGCCCCTAATCTAAGTGATCCAATATTTCAAAAACATTCTCAATTGCATGCAAAAGGTTTTGTTCCTCTTTTTCTATCTTCTTGGTCCTTTTTTAAAAGTACGTTCGAACTAAAGTAAAGATGAATAGGTGATGAATTTTGGGATGCTTGATCCATCAATACATTCATATCATTCTTGTCTCCCATTCCAATGCAGTTGCAATAGACTTCTGGGTCCATCAGCTTCCAAGGAAGACTCTCATAAGGAACTTGTGATTGACTGCATAGTAGAAAAAATATGGATGGATGTCCCAGTCCAGTTGTAGATCCATTGACAATCAAACCCAAAACCGATTTCACAATTATTACACCAATATCAACAAGTTTTTCAGTTTGAATACAGTAATTCAGAATAACACTCTCCTTAGTTACCTTACTGATTTTCATAATGGGGAGTAATTTTGATGTAATAATGAAATGCCACGCCTTAGATGCAAGATTTAACAATGATGAAGAAAAACTTATATTTTCATTATCAGAAAAACTTATATTGCCTCCCAATTTGCATCTTCAATTTGCATCTTCATCCGTAAGGTATCGATAAAGTTCATTCATATCATCTCTTGTAGGGGTAAAAATTGCATAATGGCAAATAAGAACACTTTCAATTATAAATATCTTTTTTATTCTTGAAGGAGTGAATTGCACAAACTTGCCTCGCACACAGACAATTCCTTGGATGATTTCATGTAGATTTGCATAAAACTCTTTCACTACAGGAACAACTACGGCAGCAGCAGTGTAGCAACGTACTTCCTAGTGTCTCTGTACAATAATCTCTTCCACTCAAGTATTCGGTGTGTTGAATCCTCAATTCACAAATCCCCTTTCCTTGATTAGCCTCTTCTTCACAATATCTCAATCATGTAACTTCTGCTCATCGAAACTGATGAACTTTCTCAGGTTGAAAATTCCAAATCTTACAGAATTTTTAGATTGGGAAGCCATAGGAATTGAAAACGAATAGCTCTTCACTCGTTTCACCCCTAAAATGGACTTCAAAACTAGTTTTTGGGAGTTATAAGAAAAAGAACCCACCAAAACTGTTGAAAACCACCTTTTGAAATGTTTTAAGTCATTTTCATCGCCATGCTTCAGGCACTGATTCTGGCACTTCAAGCACTAGCTCTCTGGAATGTGGCACTTCAAGCATCAATCAGACGCATCAGGCGTCAGTTCCAAAAAATTAGCCATTTCAATTTTGATCCAATAAATTCTCAATTCTTCCATAAACGTAAATAAAGATATTTCTGAATATTTTCTTAAAGTCAAATTTCACAAATACAAGGATTCCATAGAAGTACAAATATAAATATATGTTAAATATTCCAAACAAAAACATAAAAGAAAAATAAACAACATAAATATGGGTTGCCTCCCACAAAGCACTTGGTTTAATGTCGTCACCCCGACATTCCTAGTCTTTATTCTGGGTGACCCAAAATTACAATTTCTTTAAAAATTGGTCTTTGACCATCAAAATTTGGTTTCAATCTTAGCTCATTCACGGATCTTCAATATTAACGGCTCCATAGTGAAAGACTTTTACAATTTTGAATGGCCCTATCTACCTAGTCTTTAGTTTTCTAAGAAATAATTTATGTCGTGTATTGTATAATAAAACTTTCTATACAAGCTCAAATTCCTTTTTTATCATCTTCTGATCATGTCATTCTTTCATTCTTTCCTTATAAATCCTAGCATTATTTTAAGTTTCATTCCTAATTTCTTCAAGCTCGTTCAATTGCAATAATCATTTCTCACCAACATCTTTTAAATTGAAATTAAATTCCTTAATAGCCTAATAAGCTCCATGCTCCAATTCTACTCGTAAGTGATAAGTCTTCCTAAAAATTAATTTATATGGGGACATTCCTATAGGTGTCTTATAAGTTGTCTTGTATGCCTATAATGCAATATCTAATCTAGTTGACCAATCCATTTTATTAAGATTCACACTTTTTTTCCAAATTTCTTTTAATTTCAAAATTAGATACTTCTGACAAACCACTAGTTTGGAGATCATAAGCAGTTGCAATTTTATGCATTATATTATATTTTTCCACCAACCTTGCAATTGTTGCATTTTTAAAATGAGATCCCTCATCGATAATGATTACTCTCGGCATTTCATAATATCCTTTCTGAATGTCTTCTTGAAATATTTATGGCTTAAATATTTGTTGATATATATTTAGAAACATTCAATCTCTTGCTCTTTTGCAAAGTATCCCATTGATTTTGCAATATTAAATGTAACCTCTTGATCACTAACTCTCATAGTTAGTTCTCCTTTCTGCACATCTATCAAAGCTTTTATGGTAGCAAGGAAAGGTCTCCACACAAATGATAGGAATTTCTTTATCATCTTCCATATCTAATACAATAAAATCCACAGGAAAGATAAATTTATCAACCTTTACTAAAACATCTTCTATAACTACTTTAGGATAGGTAATCGAACAATCAACTAACTGAAGAGTTACAATAGTAGGTGAAATATCTCCTAAGCCCAACCTTCTGGAAATTGATAACGACATAAGATTAATACTGGCTCCTAAATCACATAAAGCTTTTTCATAAAATTATTCTCCAATGGAATAGTAAAACTCCCAGGATGTCTTAAGTTTTTTAGGAAGCTTTTTCTGAATTATAACACTACACTCCTCACTGAGTGCAACTATCTCATTATCTACAAACTTCCTTTCCTTATTAAGTATATCCTTCATGAACTTCACATGGCTTGACATTTTCAACAAATGAAATGTTTGTCTTTAATTTCCTCAATATTTATAAAAATTTTAAAAATTGGTTATCTTTGTTTTCTGCTTCAATCTTTGAGGAAATGGAGGTGGTGGTCTTTCTACTGAGATTTTCATTGGTTTAATAGTACACTCTGACTCAAAATGAAAATCTTCACATGATTTTTCATTTTTCACCTCATATTTTTCAACTTCAACTTCCATTTCTTTTTGAACTCTTCTAATTGCGGCTCCTTGACTTTGTAATTGGCTTTGCATTTGCAATATCAATTCTTCCATTGGCAACTTCTTGTCCTTACTTTACAAATTATTAAAACCAAGAGGGTAATAAGGATTACAAGTTGGATTCCCTTAATTATTAGAGTTTCCTAAAGGGTTTGCAGTGTTGTTTCTCCATTGCTGATTTGCAACATTAGAGTTATTGTTACTCTAACTAAAATTTGGATGATTCTTCCAATCAGGATTATAATAATTGGCATAAAGATTATTAGAATTATTATTTATTACATTTAAGATTTCATAAGAAGATTGAGATTCTATCATTTGTCCTAATAAGTTTTCCTCAAGCTTAGGTGATGTCTGAGAATAATTCATTCCACATTGATCTATCTTCTTTGATATAGCAACTATTTGGGCAGATAACATAGATATTGCATCAGAATCATGAATACTAGTCACTCCTTTTGGATTTATCCTTCTAGAGGGCCATTGAAAATTATTAGTAGACATCTCTTCAATTAAAGAATATGCTTCATCGAATGGTTTTGACATTAATGATCCAACAACAGCAGCGTCAATTACTGGTCTAAGAGATTCAACCAATCCATTCTAAAAAGTTTGAATTATTAACCAATCTGGTAATGCATGGTGTGGACACTTTATACAAAGATCTTTAAATCTTTCTCAGGCTTCATAAATTGATTCCCCTTCAAACTGACAAAAAGATATAATATCATTTCTAAGCTTAGCAGTATTTGAAGGTGAAAAATATTTAGATAAAAATTTTTGTGATAAGTCTCCCCTAGTTCTGATAGATTCAGGTGCTAATGAGTTTAACCACATCTTAGTTTTATCCCATAGTTAAAAAGGAAAAAGTCTAAGTCCGACGGCATCGTTCGACACTCCATCATATTTAAAAGTAGGACACAATTCTAAAAAACTAGCAAGGTGTAAGTTAGGATCTTCAGTTGTTGTTCCCCCAAACTGATTATTTTGTACCATTTGGATAATAGAAGTTTTAAGCTAAAATGAATTGGTTGCTACAACACGATTTTGTATACTTAAATAAATTTCATCTACTGTAGGATTAACATAATCTCTTAAAGGTCTCTAATGATGTCCATTTTCATTTCCAACATTACTTAAGTTGCAAGTCATTTTGCTAAAATGATCTATATCTTTTTGTTCTTTTCAAATTTTCCTAATATTTCTTTTTAACTCTGAATCGTAAGGTATTAAATCTTCAGATATTACACTACACATAAATAAACACAAAAAGTAATTTAAAATAATAAAACACACTAAAGTATGAAAATATTCAAACTAAACTACAAACACTTTTTTTAAGTTCAAAAATAAAATTAATTTACATTTAAAAATAACTTCTACTTTTTATTCTTCCCTGGCAATAGCGCAAAAAACTTGATGCACACCTGGTGTGTGTTATTTTTATGTGTGTTTTATGTCAATTTAAATTCTCGGCAATGGTGCCAAAAACTTGATGTGGGTGGATTTAGTGTATTAACTTTGCAAATATTTTTCAATATTACAAAACACACACGATAGATGCAATTATAAATATGTAATTTAATCCCAACAAAAATAACTTTAGTGAAAATAGTTTTATCCATTAAAATAACTTTAAACTGCCAAATCTCCTAAAAATAACATAAGTATATGTATTGGTCAAGTAATAAAAGGCTCTAATGGAGTCCTAGATATTGGTCCCATAGGGAGTAATATTAGAGGCTATGAACTTAAGATTTAGAAAATCAATACTTAATCACGACAACATAATTCAAATTGCATATTTGTCACTAATAGGCAATTATAAATAAAAATGTAATTTTAATAAGCTCTCAATCAACTAATTCTACTAATTAAGTTCCTAATGTGAAGTTCAATATATAGAATTTCAAAAGTAAAATTTACAAAAACTAAATAAAGTTTTTGTGGTGAAGAGTTCAAATTTAAGAAAGTATCATTCTCCTTTACAATGAGTACATGGACTATGAAGAAATTAAAATCATTTGAAAAAATATATATATAAATTATTTTGTGCCAAATAGAAGCAATCATATTCTTTACCCTCTTCCAAGTGCATAAAGAACATTGACTAGTACAAGAAAGACTGTAAAACGCTGTAAATTATGCTAGGAGCATACCACCTGACATTCTGGAGCTCCAACTACTCCCTCGTATGAGGGCTAACAATCTCGCATTAGTTTCCAATAAACTGGACCAAATTTGGGATTTTAATCTATCACCTTAAAATCTCCAATTCTACCACCAACAAAGTATATTTTCCTATTTATTTACACTCAGCCCTATGGATGATATCCTCTCCCATGGAATCAAGTGTGATTCTCCCCATGTTGTAGAAATCATAGCCCTTTTGAAACATATGTTTCTCAACACATTTAGCATTTTAATTGACCAGAATGAAAAGTAAACAAAGATTAGAGTTCAAATCATCACAAATTATTGACAATTAAAACCTTATAAAACAAAGTCAATTCTTCACAAAACCATATCTCTAAGTAGAGAGAAGGATAAAGAATACTACTCATAATTCATGAGAAGGATACGACAAAACATAGATTTCATATATAAAAATAAGTTTACAACATAAAGAAATAAAAGAACCCAACTTATCTCACAATCCTTCCCAAGCAAATCCTTAGAAGTTCTTGTCGGCACTAAAAAGTTGGGAGGAAGATTGAAGTTGTCGGTCATCGGAATGGATATCCCAACGCCAGGTTTAATTTTATATACTATTTTCTAGTGAGGCTTGATTAAATAAACTAAAAAATTTATGATATTTATTTGGCCTATGAAACCTTTTATGTTTGCCGACAAGTTCCCATATTTAATATAAAAAATTAAAAAGGATTTATATAAAGCTAAGTTCTTGAAAGTTTCCTATAAAGGCAAGCCCTTATAGTTAATTACATCTCAGATAATCGTAGTCACCTAAGAAAACTCTTGATAAAAATCAGGATATATTGTCTTCAAGAATTTTAAAGGATAGGACTTTTCAAAGAGATTGGAAAAATAGGTTTGAAAGGGGATTGACTCAAATTTGGAGCATTTTATTTTAGAATCCAAAGGAAGAAGTACTGGGGGCTGTCATGGATCCTAAGGAGAACCTCGCTGACTTCCCAATCTATCCTATGGTTTGGCATAAACTTCAAGAAGAAATTATGCGTTTCATCCAGACAATTTTATTAATTATGGCTTACATTTATGTGAAACGATCACACAAATAGCCTGGAAGATGTGAGGATTTAATTCGTGACGAACGAGAACCTCAAAATCCTAAGATGAGTTAGGTCTTATATTGTATAGCAGAGTCATACAAAGGTCTAAAGAGAAGTTGAGGACTTATGGGACTTATGTCGCACTAATCTGACGATCTCAAAATCCTATGGCTTGTTGTTTAATTTCTAAGGAGAGATATGTTGTTGTAGATCCTCTTGTTGTTGAAGATGGTCGTACTGCCCACAATACTAGCTCTAAGATCCTCGTCATAGTGAGTTTAAGTTTTTTTAATGTGTCAAGTCCTGATGTTAAATCAAATGTTTCTTAAGGTTATGGTTATTTAAACGTCATGGGGGGTGTTAAAGTTGATTAGAGTGACGTTGATTAGGATCCCACGGTTCCCTCGTTCCGGCACCACTATTTTCTTCGGATTCACTTAGTCCAAATGAATTTATTAAACTCATCTTGATGAGTTCCATACATTCATTTCGACCATGAGAAATCTCGTTAGCAACTGTAGGTTACCTCCTCCGAGGGATTCCCGATCATCCAAAAGAGACATTTTAATTAGTTGCAATTTTCATTTTTGTTGTTTTGTTTGTGATTAAATTTTGAGTTATCTTATATTTTGACTGTTATGATAGTGAATTTTATTTTGTTATGATTTCTTAATTTTAGTTTTGGTTTCAATTCTGTGGCTATCCTAAAAGTTTCAGTTTTGACATGTAGGGTGACCTTGTTATTTAACATGCAAGTTTATGGGCAGGAAACAAGAGATACAAAATAAAAATAAATTGCAATGCAATAACTTAAAAGCGTACCTGTTGATTCTTCCTGTTCCTCCACCTGAAAGGCATACATATATAATTTTTCAAGATTTAAAATGTTCTTGTAGGAAAACTAGAGAGTACAGATTTGAGGTATTTCTATAAGATCCTATGGTGTACCTTGGTGGGTCCAATTTGTTCATCTCTAGGGATGATTCCATTAAGCAAATCATAATATGTCCAAGTGCCCTCTGAGATTCTCAAAAGATCATGAAAAGCCCTGGGTAATACCCAAGACATTTCACAGTCCCTCAAATCATCTCGAGTTCATTTTGGTCTTATTATGTTAGTTATGTTGTTCACCCCATTCATACCCTTATGCTCAATGAACCATGATGTTTTGATTATCCCTTTAAGTGGGGTAATTATCACTTGATGTTTCACTTACAAATTATACGGGTAAAGGCCCTTAGAGGCAATTTGGCTTAATTAAGGGACTTAGCCGTTTTGATTTTCAAAATGGGCTTGTAGTGCTTTAAAAATTTTAAAATTAATTATAATTCATTTTCTAAACCTCCTTAGACAAAAATTTGATTAAAACTAATTCATTACTAAGCCCTTAAAACTTAATGGATAGATTCATAATTTTTTTTGGAAAAGTTTTAAATATTTATACTCTTAATCCTTATCAGGATCATACATCATTTTAGATCCATTAATTGGGGTTTTAAATTAGTGGGTTATAATCTTCCAAAGTCAAACCGCTCACCTTAATACCCGCTTATTCAATTACTCTTCCAAATTTCATCAATTTAAGAAATTATAAATTTATCCTTAATGAGACCAAAGTGAGATTGGTTGCTACCATTTATCTCTAGCAACCAATTAAGATCATTTATTACTCATTTACCTTTTCTTTAGGCCTAAATATTAATTAAGGCTTAAATTCCAAAATTACCCTTATGCCCTTAAGGCCCTAACATCTCATAATTGATTCAATTAAACCTAAATGACTTTAAAATTTATATGCTACTCAACTCATGGAATAACTAGAACATCAAAGGAGAAAATGTGATTTTTCTGAATTTATTTAATTTTATAATTATTTAAATGCAAAAAAAAAGATTTTTAATGAAAATTCAAAAAACTATGGCCTTATGAAAACTATTAGAGATTTACCTAGGTTAGCTGGAAGTTCACCTAGGTTAAAGGACCACCTCAACAAATTTCCATGATTTTTAGTGGTTTAATTTAATTATTAGAATTATTTGATTCTTTAGAGTAATAATTAAAAATAAAATATTATTTAAGTGGAAAAATTAAATTTTATATTTTTTATAAATCTCTCTGAGTCTAAGGAACCCAGAGAAATAAAATTCATATTTTTATGGTTTATATTTGAATTATTGAAATTATTTTAGTGGAAAATAAATGAAAATTCATTTTAAGCTTTTAAAAATTAATATCTTGACTTAGAAAATTAGGAAAATTATTTTAGTTGGTCCCAAGTGGTCCAGAGGCCAAATGTAACATTTTAGTATGTTTTAGCAATTTTGTAATTTTTATGATTTTTAATTACTTTTTATTTATTTAAATATTTAAAAATGGCTTAAAAATGAAATATTTATTTTAATTCCAATTTTATTTTTCTTAGGTTCCTCTGATCATAAGGAGCTCCTAAAACCAATTTTTTGATTTTTTGAGTTATATTTTAATTATTATAATTATTTTAGTGCCAAAAAATATAATTTCACTTAATTAATCCATTTAAATGGTCAAATTAACTCCAATTGACTTTTCAATTGACCTGAAAATTTTATGAGGAGCTCCGCTGATATTAAATTATAGTGGAGAATTATTTTTGTTCCATTTAATTTTATATTTTTTTCCAATTTAATTACATTTCATTTTTAGGTTGTAATAACAATTAGGGTTGTTTTTAATGAGTTAATTCAAGTTTGTATTTTTCCTAGGATGCTCTAACCATAATGAACCTACCAAAGCAAGTTTTATATTTTTTTATGAATATTTTAATTTTTATAATTATTTTGCTTAAACAAACATGATATGCTTGAAAAATAGAGATCTATGTTTAGAGACCTCCCCTGACCTTGAAAAAACCTGGGAAAATCCCTCATGACAGAGAGAACTAAAGCCCCAAAAATCAAGTCATGGTTACATGTCCATGAAAATGGAGAATCCAATTGAGAAATACACTATTTAATTAATTAAAAATCATACATGCATCAAACAGACATGAAACCATTTCCACATTATTCTCCTCTGTTCACTGAGCATGAAGGTATTTTTATTTTATTTTTGTGATTTTTCTACACCAAGATATGGATTTTCAAAGATCTAGCATTTGAATAAATCAAATAAAACTCTATTTTTCTACTTATCCAGCACGGTGCCACCTCATCCTCATGATTTCCGAGCTTTCCACGCGACACTCTGCTATTCGGCGCCGCCAGACACCTCAATGCTTAGTCAGCCCGCGGTTTATGTCCCATATCCTCGTCCGACGCAATCCAGATCGTCCATTCGATACACACAGAAACGGATGGCATCCTTTCATCATACCAAAGTCCCTAGCCTAAGAGTTGTTAAACTTCAAACCTTAAAATCTCTCTTGGTACTTAATAAAATCTCTTCATGTTTTGTTTATAGACGCGCTAGACTAAGAGAACATATCCATATGTTTAATCAAGTCTTAAATTGAGTCTATGAGCATGGAGGATTAAAATAGGCTTGGTTTAAGGGGAAAGTTTAATACCTTTTCCCAAGATGTGTGGCCTCAATTGGGTGCTTCCAAAAGTTTGAGTTGAGTCCAAAGGGCTACTGAATGAAGCCTTGGGTCGTGGTGAACTGCCTAGACCCAAATTTGATCAAGGCCAATTTTGGGTGTTGATCAAAGACTCTGCTAGGATGGTCTGGTGATGGGGCTTTTATGGGAATCTTCTTCTTTCACTTAGGGGAGGGTGTGAGTGCAATTAATTTGACTTTGATGCATTGTGGAGCTGTGGGGGATTATGTTCTAGTTTGGGCTAATTTTTTAGCTCCAAAATTAAGCTCAGACAGTGGGTTTGAGGGCTGGAAAATTTTTGTATTGAACATAAGAGGTCTTAAAGAAGCTCTGAGAAAAATTTGTTGGGGTCTCCCCAAGGATATTCAACAAAAACTCCCTTGGCCGTGAAGGGCACATTTAAATAGGAGGGGCCATGTTGGCTCTCAGGCCAAGCTGAGGTGGTTAGGATGTTGCCTAGGTGGAGGGAAGAAAGGCTCCAATGACCAATTGGATTTGTGCCACCTAGATGGGTTTAATTTTTGGTTTTGGCCTAGGTGAGGCTCGTAGAATTGGGTTTTCCGGGAGCCAAGGTGGTTGGCCAGCCATGCTCAAGTCACCATCCCATTGAGGATGATCAGTGGTCGGCAAATGTGAAGCCAATTAGTTTTGTGCATGGTTAGAGGTGATTGATTGAAGTGGAAAGGGCATTGGGCTAGGTTGGGTTTAGATTAGGTTTAGCTTCATGAAAATGACTTGGGTGACTCCTCATGGCTGACCAAGTTGAGTTGGATCAGGTGAAATGGTATGGAGAGGTCTCCATCCAATGGAATTGGCTAAACATGGGTGTCATTAAAAAGGTTAAAAACTTTTTAAGGGAGCTTGAAAGTGGCTCCTCTTTTTCATTACTAGCTTGGTGAGGTGGAAAAGGCTCATATGGCTCACCTATGACATGGGGATGGCTTCTTGGCTTGTCCTTAGCTTGGTCATTGGCATGAAAAGGGATTTTTGAATTTATGGGGTATTTTTGTGGATTTTGTCATGAGGCTTGATTTGGAATAATTTTGGCATGAATTGGAAACTTAGGGAATGTTTTTGATTAAATGGATGATGAGGAGAAAAATTGTCATGTGGGCTTTTAATTGAACTTTGGGCTTTTTGAATGACTTAGAGGCTTGGACTTTTAGAATTAGTGGTGAATTTGGGCTAAATTTTGGGTCAATTAAATATTCAATTTGGTGTAGGGATATTTTTTGAAGAGTTTTCAAAGAATTTCAAGTGATTTTGAATTGAATTAGAAAGTCAATTTGGTGGAATTTAGGCATATGGTTAAATTGGGGCAAACTTAGGGATTTTGGTCCAAGTTGAAATTAAGTGAGATTAAGGCTTTATCAAGGCCAATTGAGGGTCCAATTTTATGTGGGGAAAAAGAGTATTGAGTCCAAAATCTGGGCAATTGGATAGGGCATGGGTTTCAATTTAGGGAGAATTGGTCACATTGTCAAAAATTGGGAGTTTTTTATTTGGGTTGGAATTGGGCTTACAATTGGGTCAAATTGGGCTTGGATTTTATTTAGATTAGGATTAGAGATATTGAATTTTGATTTGGAATTGAGATTGGGCAATATTGGAGTCAATTTGTTTGTCATTGGGGCTAATTTGGGGAAATTGGAACCTTAAGGGTAATTTGGGGCTTTTGGTAAAAATGAGTCAATTTGATCAAATTGGGTTCATTTGAAGTATGTGATGGTTCAAAATTAAAATTAAGAATATTTGGCATGATTTTAAAAAATATTTGGGAATTTTTGGAATTTTTGAAAATTTTGAGTCATGAAGGGCATTGGGTCATTTTGACAATTTGGGGTTGTTTTGGGGGTTTTGGGATTTTAGTGAATTTTGGTCAATTTGGGTAGTGGGGAATGGTCTGAAATGACTTTTGGATAAATTTGGGTGTTTTGGCCAATTTTGAGAATTTTGGCAAAAATGAGGGTTCCAAGTGGTATTTTGGTAATTTTGATGAAAGTTTCGTCTAGGATGGGCAAGTGAGTCATGAAGCCTTGTCAAACCAATAGGAGCCAAATGAGAACTCATTTTAGATGCTCAATATGTTGGTCCTAACCCTCTTAGCCAAGGGCTAGAGGTTTGGGTCCACTCATAGGAGCTTTCCAAAGGGAGTCAGGAGACCAAATTAAGGGGTCCTAGGGTTTGGGGTGTGTGAGAAAGTGTAGTGAGTGCAAGCTAGCCTATCCAAGACCAGACCACCCAAGGTTAGTCCTAAGGCTTGACCATCCTATAGGAAACTCCTATTGAGCTCCTCCATACTGACCCCACCTACTAAGTGTTAGAGTTTAGGACCAACATGTGAAACTTCAAGTTGAGATAAGAAGAGTTTATATTTTTTAATGGTGAGGGTTCCTTTTCTGGTCCTCTAAGAATAGTCAATAGAAAATTCCTATGGCTAGACCCTAGGCTACTAAGGAGGAAACCAGACCTCAACCAAAAGTTAGTTCAACAAATAGACCCCCAATAGATGTGGTGTGTTGGGCAAGCACGCCGCGTGTATTGGCATTGACCAAAGCGATCAACATACCAACACAAACGTCTAAGAAAGTAGAATTGCGTGACTGTTGTTTCCACTGGGGAATTGGCAAGTAAATACTTGATCAAAATTGAGGATTTGGAACTCAATTACAAGGAAAGGAATTCCAAAAAAGACCACGGCGATCACAATGAATATTCAATTTCATTTTGATTGTTATAAAACTTTGATTTTGATTGCAATAGTTTTGGAGGATGGGAATCAAAATTTAGGTACTTAACCCAAAAAGATAATTAAAATTTAGGTGCCAACCTCAAAAGGAGGGAATCAGAATTTAAGAACTAACCCTGAGATGGGAATTAAATTTTAGGTATCAACCTCAAAAAGAGAATTGGATGCCTTACTCCATTTAAGGTGGTTTTATACCAATCTCAAAAGATGAGAATATGGTGTCTTACTCCATTTAAGGTAGTTTCATACCTCTCTCAAAGAAATTGTGTAGAGAATCAGATGCCTTACTCCATTTAAGGTGGTCTCAAACTAATCTCAAAATATAAGAATAGGATGTCTCACTCCATTTAAGGTGGTTTTATACCTATCTCGAAGTATGTGAATAGGATGTCTTACTCCATTTAAGGTGGTTTTCTACCTATCTCAAAGAAATTGTGTAGAGAATTGGATGCCTTACTCCATTTAAGGTTCTCTCATACCTATATCCACATATTTGGGTAGAGAATTGGATGTCTTACTCCGCTTAAGGTGGTCTTAAACCGATCTCTAAGAAAGAGAATGGGATGCCTTACTCCATTTAAGGTGATCTTAAACCTATCTCAAAGGTTTGGGTAGAGAATTAGATAACTTACTCCACTTAAGGTGGTTTTAAATAGATCTCAAAGAATGAGAATAGGATGCCTTACTCCATTTATGGTTATCTTAAACCTATCTCAAAGATTTGGGTAGAGAATTAGATACCTTACTCCATTTAAGGAGGTCTCATACCGATCTCAAAAGATGACAATAGGATGCATTATTCCATTTAAGGTGGTCTTAAACCTATCTCAAAGATTTAGGTAGAGAATTGGATGCCTTACTCCACTTAAGGTGGTCTTAAATCGATCTTGAAGAATGAGAATAGGATGTCTTACTCCATTTAAGGTGGTCTTAAACCTATCTCAAAGATTTGAGTAGTGAAAATTTGTGTCACATTAGGGAGAAAAGCTTTAAGACTCACATCCAACCCAAGGGGTAACAGAAAGACCAGATTGAGAAGGAAAGCTTGATGACTCACATCTAACTCAAGAGCTGATCGGAAAAATTTCACTATGTTCAGGAGGAAAGCTCGATGACTCACAGCCAACCTAAGAGGTAGTGGAAAGACCAGATTGAGAAGGAAAGCTTAATGACCCACATCCAACTCAAGAGCTGATCAGAAACATTTCATTACGTTGGGGGGGAAAGCTTAATGATTCACATCCAACCCAAGAGGCAGTGTAAAGTCCAGATTGAGAAGGAAAGCTTGATGACTCACATCCAACTCAGGAGCTGATCAGAAACATTTCACTACATTGGGGAGGAAAGCTCAATGACTCACATCCAACATAAGAGGTAGCAGAAAGATATATCGGTCACGCCAGGATAGACAGCTCTAGGACCCATATCCAACCCAAGTGGTGATGAGGAAAATATATGCTACATCAGGGAGGAAAGTAGTAGAACTCACATTCAACCCAAAGGGTAGCAGGAAAATTAGAATCTCGGTACTGATCTCGAGAACAACATGAAAATAGTGTAGAAAATTTGTGGTGTTGAGCTTATAGATATGTGACATGTGAAGATTGACATCGGTGAAGAAAATTTATAAGATTTTGTGCAGAGTGTGAAACTCACGGGGATTGTGAGGAAATTTGTGCAGACCATGATCATCATGCTCCGCAAGCAAAGAGTATGAAACCTCAAACTCGATAGAAACAAACTCGATAAAACTTATCATTTTCTTTTTTTGTTGTCATTATCAAGTTTAATTATCAAAGTATATTTTTAAAATTTAATTTCCATTGGTTGATTTTCAAAAACAAGTTTAAATTTTTTTATCAAACTTTCATTATATTGTTCTTCGTTCATTATAATTTGAAACGTATGGCTCTTTATCAATCGCACAAAAAGGGAAATTTGACAAACATGCAAAAATCTGAAAGAAATTTCATTAATTTGCTCGCAACAGGTGCTACAAGTCGAATACATGCTGAAGCATCAAAAGACACATGTTGAATATATCTGATACATCACATGCTGGATACATATCATATATGGAACACGCCTGATACGTTTCACATCATATCTACTGCATCATGATGCGGTACAAAAGTGTTCACTGACTGTCTGTCTCTACTTTATCGGGTGAGCTCCTGATCAAGCTGACCTACTAAGCCATGCTCCAGGACAAGAATTTCTCTTACATGTACTTAGAGATGCAACCATCTCATAGCTCGTACAGGTCCAACTCCTCTAACTCTGGATCCGGACGGAACCCATACGATACTTTACTATCATCCATTCTTCTGAATGTCACAGACACTCTGCGGTGTCGTACCCCTGAAATGCAGTGTTTGGCTAAGTGTGCTCCATTTCCTTTTAGAATTATTATTGAACCCATCGGTAGTGGAATATCAACAGATCCTTGATCCCGACTTTCTATATATATAGATGTAAATGTGATTATATGCTGTAATATCAACAGATCCTTAATCCCGATGTCGGCACTATTTTTGGTGTGGGGTTTGCCCGTAAGAAGCTGTCGGTCATCGGAATTGAAATCCCGTTGTAAGTAAATGCTAGGTAAATATTTCACAATGAAGCAAATAAGAATGTAATTATAAGATTTTAATATGGGATACTACGCAAGTATAGGTATCGTTATTAAATAATATAGAATCTTTTGATTAAGTCCCGAATATCGAACCCACAAAGAGAAATAGATTTAGATAACAAAATTTACTTAGCAATATATTCGTACTTAAACTTAAGATGCTAAAATAGGAATGAAAGTTTGATTCTTTTTGTAATTTTTGATAATTGAAACTAAAGTAAGAAACTAATTAACTTAACTAAAATACTTGCAGGATGAAAGCAATATAAATAAAATATCTTTTTTGTTATTATGAATTAGTGATAAATATAGAAATTTTGTTGTGAAAGTATACTAAATGTGTTGTATCAATAGAAGCAATAATATTATTTTCCCTTACTAGAGATGTTATAAAGAACATTAGTTAATCTATAGTTTGAATAGTCTTGAAGATTGGCTATGCAGGGAAGATACTATCTCTCACTTTATAGTTTCCTTATCTCCCTCTACCTAGGGGCTAACATCTCGTATCAAAACCTAAAACTATAAATCAAATTGGCGGCTTTAGCCTCGGCTTTAGAACAAATGGGCGGCTTTAGCCTGTCACTCTAAATTCCTCTAATTCTACACCTTTGACAATTTTATTTCCTAATTTATTTGCACTCAACCCCATGAACTACATTCTCAATCATGAAATCAATATGTGATTCTAATCATTTGTTGACTGAGACAACACCATCTCAGATCTCACCATCTCAGATCTT
>NW_018252650.1:39628-41678 GCF_001263595.1 Phalaenopsis equestris
TGAAGTGCAAGGTTTCAAATCATCACAACTACTTCCAAATCATCACAACTACTTCCAACATTGAAGCCTTATATTTCAAATAACTTCCTTTAAATATTTAATCTCTTATAATTTTAAGGAAAAAGATAAAGAAAACTACTCAGAATCCATGGAGAAAACACAACCACACATGAGTTTAAAAGTAGAAATCATGCACACAAACAAGAAATCTAAATTAAAACCAAGTGTATTCATAAAGATAAACACTTATCTCAAATTCCCTCCATACAAATGTCTTGAATTTCCTTTGAATTCTCTTCCTTACTCAAAATAAAAAGAAAAGGTGGTCAACGATGATGGGCGGCGGTGGCGGCTGCTTAGATGGATGATGGTTGTCAAGTTGATGGATGGCTAGCCTCCTCTCTTGGAAAATCCAAGTCTTTTCTTATAAAAATCCAAGGGGTGCCCTGGTTTCTCTTCAAAAAGGTGTCTCCATTCAATGAATCTTCTAGAACTTGCCTCCTCAAAAGCCAATTGAATGAATTTTTGTGTCAATAGGCTATTTCTCACGTTTTTATCAAGGGTTACTTCAAACACCTCTTCAAAATCTTACTCAAATTAAATATATCATCAAGTAACTACTTTTGACGCTTAAGCATAGGGTTCCTGGAGCTTAGGCGTAGAGGCTCTGGCACATAGGCATCAGGCTTGGGTGCTTAGGCGCCCCAGTTCATTTTTGCACCCTCCAAATTTGATTATTTTTCACTCCTTCTAGTATTTTTCATCCATTTGATTGTACCTGCAAGAAAAACATACAAATACCCTTCATTAAAGTGCAATTTCTCAAAAATAGGTATAAAACTATGTATAAAAACACTATATATTTTAGGTGTATCAATTCTCTGAACCTCTCAGGGCCGATAGCATTGTTTTCTTTTCCAAACAGAATATTGCTCTTGCTCATAAAGGAGACCGTGCAGAACTTGCAGAAGGGCCTTACAAAATCATGGTGCTCTATATGTGAAGGAATACAATCTCCTTCATCATAGATGTTGATTATTCAACTGTTGAGAATGTAGTTTGCTGGTAGTATACTCCATCTACCATCCTTTTGATCATTCTCTTTATCTCAGAAGGCATAGGATCTACCTCAACATATCTGAGGATATTTTGTGGGTTCCTCTGCCTATCTTCAACAAAATTGCAGCAGCAACCACATAGGATAGTTATCCTGCCTTTTCAGTGCATCACTTTTGTGGTTCTGAATAAGTTCTCTTCATTAGCAACCCAGCTTGACCTCTATCTCTCAGGTCAAATATGCAGTCAAGAATTCTTCTTTCATCAATTTCAAAGAAAACTCTTGTATATAGCTTCAGGCCCTACAAAATGTTAACAAATTTTCCTTGTATTTCCTCGTAGAATTCAAATTCTCGCTTCTTAACTTTGTTCATCCTTTCTAGTTCTGCCATGCGAATCCTTTGAGATCATCGAGGCGGCTCCCTCTTCTCAACATCTGTAGGATACCATGTCTGACTTGGCTCTATTGATAATGGAATATACGACTCAATATTTGTGTAAGTTGTCTCCAAGCATCCTATGTCAGTGGCTATAAACTCCTCAAAAGAACTGTAGTGATTTAAATGATGAACATTGCATGTTGGGCATTCCACAAATGCTCCTCCTGTCGATGCTTGTACGGGAACCTCAACATTGCACATCGGGCAACCCCTGTAAAGTTCATCTGATACTGCTGGTAGTATATGCTCTGCAGGAAACTCAGACTCATCCTCTGTAATAGGCGGACTAGTAGAAGTTTTTTTCATCCAAGGATGTCGGCACTATTTTTGGTGTGGGGTTTGCCCGTAGGAAGCTGCCGGTCATCGGAATTGAAATCCCGTTGCCCGCTTCGGAAGGACATTTTAAAAAATTTAGTTTTGAAAAAGATGAAGTCAAACTGACCCCATAATCTTCATAGTTTAGATGAAAGAGCACTTTATCTCAAATCCTGTATCTATCTCGAAGGATGAACACAAGAATTGAGAGTGAGGCTCGATCAAATAAACTAGAGAAA
>NW_018252650.1:49506-52188 GCF_001263595.1 Phalaenopsis equestris
TCGAACCCCTAGCCGTCCCGCGCCCCTAACCCGAGCTTGAAGCCCATCGGCTGCCGCTCCTCGCCGGCGAACGTCGGCGCCTCTTCCTCCAGCCGCCGACCACCTTATCCGTCTGAGTGCCTCCTCCAATGTCCGGCCAAGCCGCGCCACCTCCTTCTCCTCTCAGCCAGCCAAAAGTGCGGCCTCCCCTTCTCGTTGGCGACGTCCTAGAGGCCTCCTTACACGTCGACATCGACTTCTCACAGACCTCAGTTTTTCCCTCACCAATCTGAGCTCTCCCTCGCCGACCTGCTCTCTCATTTTGAGTTTCCCCTTTGTCGGCCAAGCGGTCTCTTCAGCCCCTCTCCCGCCGGCCCGGCTTCCTCCTCCGATGAACAATCTTATTAGGTATGTTTTAAATGTTACTTTAAAAATCACTTTTTTTTGTTTTGTTACTAAACGACTTATATATTGAAAAAAATATTTTGTTTGCATGTTTGTATGTCCGGACGAC
Organism: Phalaenopsis equestris; assembly: GCF_001263595.1. NCBI lineage: Eukaryota > Viridiplantae > Streptophyta > Magnoliopsida > Asparagales > Orchidaceae > Phalaenopsis > Phalaenopsis equestris. The sequence continues at coordinate 50,000 of NW_018252650.1, forward strand.
CAACCATCGAGTGTCTTGTCGGCGCTAATGAGATGTATGACGATGTGGCGTCCGGTGGTTGGACGTTCGGTCATGTCACCCGACGATGAGATAAATAACAGTGTGGCGCCCGGTGGTTGGCCGTCCAGACGTGCAGTGTCTGAACATAATATTTTCTCCATATATTGGGGTTTAAGGTATAAGGAGTGGGTTAATAAAAGTTGAATTAATAGAAGGTATATGGAGTGGGTTAATAATAATTGAATTAACAGTAAGAAGGTGATAGGACTCTCATGGTCATGATGATGTGAGGCTGTAGCTGCAATGATCATTTTTAGGAGCAAATATTACATCTGAAATCTAATAATAGGGCGCCGCGTGTCAAGTGGGTCTACCGCAATACACTGTGATTAATCAATGTAAAATTTGTAGGGTCCACTTGACACGTGGCGCCCTACTGTTGGACATTGAATGCATCCGAAGTCCTGACCTAATAATTTTTTCATTCTTATGGGGTGTTTGGCTGCATCTTGAATTCAAGTTAAGCAGGATTTAGTAAATACAGTAGTGATATTAAATTCAAATTTATGTTCGACATTATTTCAGTTAAATTTGGTTTAATCCATAACAAATGTTTTAACAGCTTTTGAGATTTAACTGACAACACAACAAGTCATTCTCTTAAATCCAGTTTGAGATCAGATTTAATAAATCTAGGATTACCGTCACGCCAGATAAGTTTTTGGATCTAGCTGAAGGCCAGATTTAGGCGTTGAATTTGTTTTTAGTGGATTTGTTTACGTTAAATCCATAAATCAATCCGACAAACACAACGTACGAAACACAGCATTAGGATCGAGGTTGTAAACGAGTCGAGCTTGAGCAAGCTCGGGCTTGACTCGTGTTCGAAATCGGCTCGTGAACAGTGTAATATTCGTGTTCGTGTTCAGCTCATTAAAATTAAATTGAAAAAATAGATATAAAGTGTGAGAATCAAAACCGGACCAAATGTATACAAAATATGGTACTGTCCATATTACCACACGAGACATTATGATTGAAACTTAGATATAAATATATATAACACATTATTATATAAATAATATATGTAATATATTATTAAATAAATAATTATTTTTTTTATTTCGCGCTAAAAAGAGCTGAACACAAGCTGTTCGCGAACAACGACCTTTTTTGACAGCCCTAGTTAGGATGACATTTGGACAAACTTATATGTGTCAACTATGTATAAAGTTGAAGGCTACTTCTATTAAATTTTAAATTTTACAGTTAATAGTAATTAGAATCTATAAAGGACAGTTGATAATGCTGCAAATTCATGGCCTTTGTAGATCTACCACTTCTAACAAATCCAGGCCAAATGCTGACCACATGAAATGTTATTGAAAACGCCTTAATAGCTCATGTATTTTCAATTTTGATTGGCCGAGCCTGAGTTTTAAATTTGAAAATAGAATTAAGCCACACTTATCGCGTTGGCCCGGCGAGGCAACATGTACCCAACGCAATGAATGCATTCCACCAACTTGAGATTGCCATTTAAAAGCCTTATATTCTACCATGCAAAGTATATAAAATGTATGTTTGTTTTCTATTTCTATCATTTTTTCTTAGTATGAATTATGTTGATTCTGATTGGTATTTTTAGTTTTCGTTTTCATGTTTTATGGTTTTCGTTATATTGTTGTACTGGGCGCATTCTTTCGGTTGGATGAACTTATTCTTTGTGCGCTCTCCTTGCTTCCTGCTGTTGATTTTGGATTGCCTATTGTGGTTGACTGTTGTTGTTGCCAGTGACGTTGTTGGTGATGATTTGTTCACCTTTCTTTGGATTTGTAGTTGTTGGTGGGATCTAATCGATATTCTTTTTGGGTTATTTTTGTATTGGTGTTTGTATTTTGTTGTGTTTGTGTCATAACTTTTTCTTCGAGTGAGTTATAAGTTGAGTCCTACGTGTTGAAGCCTAAATTGTCTTTCTAGAAACACTCCCAGAGAGCGAGAGAGAGAGTGTGTGGGAGACTCGAGTGAGAGAGAAACATTCTATCATTTTTCATGTCGTGACCGCCATTTTATAGAGGCCTCAAGATACCTTTACAAAATGAAGATAACAATTATGATAACTACTAAAAAATAATAAGAATTTCATTATAATACAAAGAAAATATGATATATGACGGTCGCCTGAAATT
>NW_018252650.1:53237-58570 GCF_001263595.1 Phalaenopsis equestris
TTGATAAACCTTTTTAATAAAGTTTAGACAATGGAAAAACTTGGACACTCAACTTGAGGGTGCCTCTTGCATAACATCTATAGCTTATTGAGCATTTAGACTTCATAAGTTGATTCTAGAATATCATTTTTGAATGTTATCTTGTTGAAGTTGAAGTTATCAGCCGATTTGTATTTAAAAGCTCTAGTCTCATCATAATCTCCTTATATCATACTTTTATGCGTTAGTTATAGATAGGTGTGCACTAGTAGGGTGCCTAAGTTGTTTTACATACTGCATCTTAATTAATAGAAGGTCTATCATGTTCTCAAGAGGATGTGGCATGATGGTTTTTGGAACTAGGAGAGCAAATATATGATTTATTTTTATCTCTTACTGCCTAGGTTATTATAAAATAATATTATTGGCAAGCTTGGTTTTGAAAAATTTCAAGTACTAAACCAAGAAAAAGGGTCTAAGATATCTTAGTTCCTCATCACTTAGTTTAGCATTAGTTCTGAGTTAAATGATTATATGAGTCTTATGTGCATAATAGTTTAGTTGAGCAATTTATGTTTAATTTGGTTATTTATTGTTCATAATTTTTGAATGATTATAAAATAATGATAAGATTTCTAATACTTTAAAGGACAACCTGAGGCCACCTTATTCTTCTTTTGAGGCCCTAATGGAGTGCATCCCTCAAACTGTTTCTTATTTTATAAATTCTTGATCCTCTTCTTTAGGCTTTATTAACTTTATGACAAAGAACACTTTAGCTTTTATGAATTTCAAAGCTTTGGATGCATATTTAAAATTGCATAGCTTAATAAACCATTTTATAGCTTTCTTAAAAGCACAAGTTTTTATAATACGAAAATATAGCAATATGATTGAAGAAATTCTCTTTATAGGCGAAGAAATACAACTTCAAATGCTTTTCCATACAATTTAAGATGTTATTAATTGATTAATAATGGGATAATTTATCTCTTCAAAATATTTTGAAACTAAAGTTATCTCAAGCTATTGAATAAGATTAGACTCAAGCTAATGAGTAGCTTGAGGGACAAAAGTTTCCAAAGTGGCTCAAAAAATAAATTAGTTTAAAACTTTTGATAAAAAGATTTCTTAAAAACAAATTGAAATAAATTAACCTTAATTAATTTCCTTTTGTCTTGGATTTGGCCTCACTAATTCAAATAAGTCAAATTAGTCATCAATGGATAAACAAATCTCTTAGCGGAGGTTTAGTTCAACCAAATTTCTAAAACAAGAAAAAAAGTTGTAGTTCAACATAATCAAATTCAACCTTTCTAAGGTGATCAAATTTATCATATTATCTTAAGTAAACTCTAAATAAGCCCAAATGGATAACACTAATTTTCTAAGTAACTTATTTAAACCATCTTCTCAAATTAAGCAAGTTAATAAATGGTAGTTTGAATCACACTTAATAAGGAAAATATTTCAAACTATTTTAAGTGAATTAAAAAAAAAATTTAAACTCGGTGAGAAAGTTAATCATACTCTTAGAAACATATGAATATCATTTCATGATAGTTTGAATCACACTTAATAAGGAAAATATTTCAAACATCGTACTATAATATATAAAACTATACTACTTAGCATTTAATTCCAAAAAAGTTATAAAATATACTCAGAAAGTTTGTTACATGTTCATTTCCTATCTCAAGTAACTGGTTGATTAATTAGAAACAATAACTATAACTACTATTGCTTTTTTATACCTTTTAGGCTAAATTTAAAAAAAATATTTTAAAAAAGATTGGAAACATTTTTTACATTAAAATATATGTTTCAAATTATTTTTAGACACAAAGTGGTCATGTACAAGTTAAATGGGTAAATTTTATATGGAATATCTTTTGTGAAACTACTATTTTACCCGTGAAATGTTTATGATCATGGCATGCATTCCATAATACATAAAGCCATATTAAGTATAACAGCAATTTAAAAAATTTTTCAAGTAAATATATTTCATATATTAAGTGTATAATGTGTAATATTTTATGATAAAAACCTTAATATTAATTTAAAATCTTGTGACTATTACACTCCACTCTAATTCTTTTTAAAATTGAGTGATTGATTTCAAACTATTGATTATACTTGGGCTTTGATGATATGGGTAAGCAAACTAATAAGAGACTCAAACCATACATCTTAAGGATAGCCTATGCAGCATTCTAAATTACTTTAACCATTGCTCTTCTTTGGTTCAAATGACATTGAATGCAATGATTCATTATGAGACACTTCTTAGAACTATTCTAGTATGTGAAGCTTATATAATTACTAATATTTACTAAATAATTGATATTTTGACCCATTCTTTAGTTTTGCCATACAAACTTAGCTGGGCTTTCTTTTAAATCTAGTCTTACTTTTTTTGACTGAATAAAGCATTCATACAATCATATCCTTTTGAGTATATCTCTAAACCCCTCAATTTTACTCTCTAGATTATAGATCCTCTTGGACTACTTGTGCATTTTTGAGTTCGATAATCTTTCTATGGTTATATATTTTTATCATATTATTCACATTACTATTTATACTCATTTGAATAATAAATTACCTAATATGGTCTTCCAATTTTGAATAATGAATTACTTAAGGGTCCATTTGGGACCATGGTCGGATAGCCTCGCGGCGGCATCCCGCGCAATCCTGCGAATTTTTTTTGTTTGTTTCAGCGTCGCGCGATCTTATTATACCTCTTCTGCCTTGCATATCGCGACGTGACCACTGCCCTAGCGCCTCGAGAAGCCGACGCTCTCGTCTCGCTTCCCCGCCCGTCCCCTGCTCCCGATCCTCTCACGAAGCCAAAGCCGAGTCACCTGCTGCTCCTTCTTCCACCGTCGCTTGAAGCACATTGACGAAGGCCATGATTTTATGCGAAACCGGGAGCTACTCATCGCTGCCTTCCCAGCTTGCTCTAATTCCCGAATGTACCGCGAGGGGTTCGTTCACGAAAGCCATGGTTCTGAGCAAAATCGGGATGAAAGAGAGGGATTACGATTTTAATTTTGTTAATTTAAGTTATTAATAGTAATGATTAATTCAAATATTTTAAAATTAATTATAATTAGATGGATTTATATATTATTATTTAATAATTAATTAATTTATTTATAAACATATTTTTATGCTTTTAATTATTTGATAAAGATATAAGTAATTAATACTTAATTATTAATTAATGTAATAATTTGCTTACTAAAAAATATTTTATATTATGTTTTACACAGATTTTTTGAACGGAGCAAAATGATCATTTTTTCAGAAACAATTGTTCCACAGCTGTTTTCAAACAGCTGCAACAAACAACAAACCAACTTCCCCGTAATAGCTTCCCCGTAGCAACTTCTTAGGGCAGCGCAGTTGCAGCTAAAAAACTGAGAAGCTACAACTGCACCAAACAGACCCTTAATCGGGTGCTCAAAATCGTCACCTTCGGTTAAATGACCCAGTAGGATTGAGAAACCTTCGACGCACAAGAGGTGTAAGGAGAGGCAACCATTACTGCTTGGGCAGCCAAGAAGAAAGCCTGCATGGCCACATATTATGATGCTTTTGGCCCTTTAACCGCCCCTCTGAGGCTTGGCAGGATCGAAACCCAGAGTGGCCCTTACTGGAATGGACTTGGAAGGTGCAAAAATGGTTTATTCCAAATATGATTCATCTATTACTTCTTAAAGGATTTGCATTGTTGAGATAATCCTCATGGAGAGGAAAATATTTAAGGTGCCCACTAAAAGTTCAAAGTCCGTTGCAGATCTTTTAAGCGTCCAACATCAAGATGCTGAGAGGACGATAAACATGGTGTAGTCAAGTCGGCATGAGAGGGAGGCCTCTGTAGAGAGACAAAAAAGAACCTCCACCACCCTCCAGTCAGTCGTTTCTTATTTCATCAAACTTTCTATAAGAGTTGAAGCAAGCCGCCCTTCTACGATTGACTTGGGTGGATCTAAGTCTGAGTTCAAGCCCCTCAACCAAGAGGAGATGTGTCTTGAGGGTAAGGCACCCACAAATAATTTGAGTGACTTGTAGCCTCCCCCATCTCGGAAAAAAAATATAAGAGAACTGAGCTTAGATGGGTTCCACTGCAAGATGAGGAGGGAAAGGTGAGAAACAACTCAGATGGCTAGTTTTCTCTAATTTATTTAAGAACAATTGTTATTCTGACTCCCCCGCAGTGGCCTTTTACCCATTAATTCTCATAGATGTCATCTGGTTTCCCGCCTATGAAGACTCCCGCCTATGAAGAGGTCTATTTGAGATGCAGCCTCTCAGGCTTGTGTAATGCGACTAATAGGTATCAAATGATGGCCTAGGTTGCTTCTCAATTCGGGTCTTTAGTCATTCTCTAGGAATGCGAAGAATGACGGGAGGCTGAGTAAAAGTTGGTAGCGATAGAGGAATGGGTGCAGACAACTAAAGACTAGGAGGAGGTGAATGAAAACAAATTACTCGGACAATTAGAGCTGCTCTCGGCCTCCTAAAGGATAAATCAAGCTACGAAGGAGAATCTGGCAATAAAGAAGAAATCTGAATAGTTTTTTGTTGAGCACTCCTCCCATCTGTATCAGGAGGCATTTGTAAAGAGTCGACACCGTTTCAGTTCTTTCCTCATCTAAGTAAAGACTATTTAACACAAATGATCACGAGAAAAAAAAAAAAAAAAAAAAAAAAAAAAAAATATTACGGTTGTTTGGAACCAATCTCTTAGACTCAACCACTTACATATCTTGCACTTAAAACTATACTTCTACATTTATACCGCCCAAATCTTTCATATCATATAATAAATAACACTATCTTAGCTTTTAATAAGTGAAATACATATTTTTATGCATATGTACATTGACCTTTATAAGTAAAAATCGATGTTTCGGCGTTAGATATGTAAACACAAATAAATCAATTGGCATATATGTATATCTTCCTATCGAAAAATTATTCAGGCAAGCAAACTCACTTGTTAAACATAAGTTTCTTCATGTGTCTTAAGCGTGCTTATCACACTATAATGATCCTCTCAACTTACTACATAACTTTATTCACTACCATTTAACTTAGAGATGATTACAATACTTTACATTAGAGCAGGGAACAAATTAAAATCAACTGCTGTGACATAGTGTTGCGAATCAATGCAGATTAAATGTCTTTGAAATGATTCTTGAAATGCAAATGACTGATAGAGAACATAACATGCCAATGCAGAGTGTAATAGAAATTTAAAGAAGATTTATGGGCATTCCAACTAAGGAGGTCTCGATTCAACGAGGCATTCCGCAACAAGAAAATCTCGATTCTAC
>NW_018252651.1:0-10797 GCF_001263595.1 Phalaenopsis equestris
TAGACCTCAACCAAAAGTGAGGTCAACAATTGCTTGAGGTGTTGTGCTCGATCATTTAAATTATTATTTATATGAGACCAGTTTGATCTCGTATTTTCAAAAATTAAAATGTTACCTTTTTTCAAAATTAAAAAAAAAATTATGTTTTCTGAAAAAAATTAAATTTATATATATATCACTAAATAAAAAACCCCTGCTGACAGTAAGCAAAGCTTTTTTTTTCATAATTATGAGAAGATTTCCAAGCAGCCAAGAAATCTTCCATAAAAAATGTATGCGGCCAAGTTATATCAAATGTCTCCAAATCATTAATCAGACAGCTTTGGAGAAGGAACAATCAAAAAAGAAATGTGTATATGTTTCTTCAGCACAATTGCAGATATAACACCTAGAAGCCAATCTCAACCCTTTTAACTTCGAAATATCATCAAGTGGCAGGAGGGAGAAAAAAAATCTCCAAAGGAAAAAAGATATAGAGGGAGAAATATAAGCATGCTAGATCGAATGACCCCATTTGCATTTATCAAAGGTATGCATATTAGTGTAGAGCATTTTTGATATAGAAGCAGTAGGGGAGAATTTCCATAAAGGTTTATCGAGTTTATCCCATGCTATAGGGATGGTAGCAATTGAAGCAGCAATGTCCCCCAGCAAATCTCTTAACTTTAATATGTCCCATTAACCATCAATCTAGCAATTAGAAACTAGAATGTCATTGTCATACAAAGGAGGAGTAACTTCAGGAAATTCAGTTAACACCCAATGCTCATGCCAGAATGAGGCCTTTCCCTCACCAAGATCTTAGTAAATGTATTGATTGACCAAATTTCTAGCTTCTATAATAGATTTCCATATTTTTGAATCCCCCACATTCCAATTGATTAAAGATGGGTGTTGATGAGAGCAATATTTATGAAGCAAAATATAACCCATAACGAAGATCCAACTCTGAATTTAAACCATATTTTACACATACTTCTTGGCAATATGTTGTAGATTCTTAAAACCCAGATTCCCAGAGGTACGGTGCTAAGGTAGAAACTCACCCACCACCTTTGCACAACATTAATATATAATAATCTCCCCCAATCTTCATGACTTGGAAGTCAACTAATATCAAAAGTTTCTTAGCTGAGAGGCTTAAGCTAAAAGGATGATAACTTATTTTCTTCAAGCCCAAAGTTGAGGATGATGTGATCGCTTAATAAGAATCTATCACACTTAAATCAAAATTTTGATAATCACCATTTCATTCATTATGATTATTAAAGGCTTGGTAGTGACATAGGTTCGCTGTCTAAACCCAAGTCGATTGGATTTAGAAAATGATATGATTTGTGATTAATATCTTTAACACTACAAGCCTGACTTTAACTCTGGGCATGACATTATAAATCTTAAATAACTCAAACTTTCCTTAGAGGCACTCACTCACACAACTCTTAAATAAAACATCAATTGATTAATTGAGTACCATATCCTTGGGGTAATTAAATTGTTAAGCTTTAATGAGCAATGGGGTAGCCACACTCTAAACTCAAATGGTTATAGGAAAAATATGATTAGTTCAAAAATGAACTCAAAATAATTCAAGAGATCTTGAAAATAGTTCAGGGTCATATCTCGAGCACTTTGGAATCTTTTGGATGTTTTGAAGGACAAATTGAACTTATTGTATTTTGTCCTAAAATCATCTACTAAGATCTTCCGAGATTCAACTAAATCATAACCTAGGGTTTGATAGTTAAACCTTCATCTACTCTTGCAATTTAAACTTTCCTGTAATATTATCTACATATCTTGCAAGTACTGACATTTCAGGTGGTGGAACGAGAAGACTCGCCAGGTGCGCTTTTACAATTTGTATAAGCTTTTACAGTTTACAGCACCGTCTTTTGTTGTACTTTCGACACTGTATTTTTTGTTAACACAAAATACTTAAAAACTTGCATGTTAAACAACGATGACGCCATGCATGAAAATCAAAACTGCTAGGATAACCACAAAACCAAAACCAAAAATAAAATCAGCCAAGCTAAAATTCACCGCCACAACATTCAAAATATAAGACAACTCAAAATTTAATCACAAATATCACACAAAATAACAATTGCAATTAAATTAAGACGTCTATATTGGATGATCGGGAACCCCTCGGAGTAGGTTACTAACGAGACTTCACAAAGTCTAAATGAAAGCATGGAACTCATTAAGTTGAGTTTAGTAAATTTATTTAGACTAAGTGAATCTGATAGAAAATAGTAGTGCCGGAACTAGAGAACTGTAGGATCCTAGCCGGTGTTGCTCTAATCAATTTTAGCATGCCCCATAACATTTGAAGAACTTTAACCATAGGACCATCTGATTTAACATCATGACCTGACACATTAGAAAACTTAGACTCATCATGACGAGGAGCCTATGGGATTTTGAGGTAGTTTTCTTATACAACATAAATCCTCACCTCATCCTTAGATTTAAACAACCAAGCTACAGTACAACTCTGTTGTACAATCTAAGCCCTAACTCGTCTTAGGATTCTGAGGTTGTCGTTCATCACGACCTAAATACTCACATCTTTCAGGCTATTTGTGTGATTGTTTCACATGAATGTAAGCTCTAACAAATAAAATTGACAGGATGAAACACCTAAATATTTCTCTTCAAAACTGGCCAAATCATATGATAGCTTGGGAAGTCACCGAGTTTCTCCCACGGATCTGTGACATCCCCTAGTTATTCATCCTTTGGACTCTACAACAAAATGCTCCAAATTTGAACTATTACCCTTTCACAACTCTTTGTCTGATTTTGTTGAAAAGTCATATCCTTTTAAACTTGTTGAAGATAATATTTCCTGATTTTTATCGAGATTTTGCTTAGGAGACTTCGGTTATCTAAGATGTAATTAACTATAGATGTTTGCCCTTATAGAAAGCTTGTCCGAACCCGCTTAATATAAACCCTATTTAATTATTTGTATTAAAAAGGGAAACTTGTCGATAAATAAATGGTTTTGCAGACCAAACGGATGTCATATATTTCTTAGTTTATTTGATTGAGCCTCATCCTTAAGTCTTGTGTTGAGGAAGAAATTAAATCTACTATTGATGAGTTGAAAGAGATTAACCTCAGGACTGAAGAACAACCCCAACCTACATTTTTAAGTTCTCTACTCGATGATGAATAATTTGCAGAATTGATAATTCCAAAGTGGGCGATGGGATTTTGATTCCGGTGTCCGACAGCTTCCAATGGGCAACTCCTCAAACAAAAATAGTGCCGACAGGACCCTGTCCCCTACTAACTTTCCATCGAGGCTCATCTAATCGACTTGTCTTCTAGGTATACTAGCTTCAATTGAATCTTGCCTCACGGGCTCAGCTTCCCAAGGTATGGTATCTTCCCATCGAGACTTGTCTCCTAGGCTCACCTTTCAGAGGTATGGTATTTTCCCATCAAGACTTACCTCATGGGTTCATCTCCTAAGGGTATGTATCTTTCCATCGAGCCTTACCTCTTGGGCTTGAGTTCCAGAGTATGGGTAGAGACCTTTTCTGCCAATGTGAATATTTGACTTTTCCTATGTTATTAGTTCAAGCTTGTTTTCCTAAACATTGTAACTTGTAGTTGAAAAAGTTGGTTGTAATCCATCAGAATGTAAGAATTATCCCAAATTGTATAGCTGGAGATGCTCGAAAACAATAACCTATATTAGAGCACAGTTGAAAGGATAATCAATTAAGGATGTAATACCCACCTTACATTGTATAGTTAAAGCATCTTTCTAATAACATTAACATGAGATGGAAAACGCCATATGAACTCCATCAAGGATGGTCGACCTATTCAAAGTTGTTGGTTGAAGCTTCTGCTTTAAGCTCATAACCTTTTATGGAAGAGGTTAAAGAGAATCTACCTAGGATTTTTAACATATTTGAGGTTGTTAGTGAAGCTTCTGTTTGATAACCATACCTTTGATGCAAGAGGACAAATCGAGTCACTATGAGATTGGTTAATCCTAGAAAGAGGTGTCATACATGCTCTACTTTTCTCATGATTGGGGCATAGATTGCAATGGATTGTATTTTTTCTGAGAAATATGGTTGTTGTTATACTTAAAAATGATATTTATCAACTTGTTAGTCATTGATTTTGACTTTGTTATCCACTAAAGAGGTGTTTTCCACATGAGCTTGTAAAGCAGCCCATGTATCAAACCTTGAAGAAACAGCTTTTGAACTAGTTGAGGAAAAAATTTTGTTTAGTGGGGTTGTTGATGAAGTGTTAGTTGTGACATTGCCCCTAGTCTGTGGAAGCGGTTCTCAAAGACTTGATTTCTGAATGAAACTAAGGATGACAACCCCATCACAGTCGTGCCTAGGATGTAACCCAAATTACCTTTTGAGAATGTATTGAAGGTATCCCCCCACCTTGTAAATGCTTCTTAGAGACTTGATGCCATGCAAAAAGAATACCCCACTACAATGGTGGCTGAAATGTTGACATCAACAACCTTTCTCAGGGAATTTTGCCCCACATATTGAAGAATTTTTCAAAGGTGCAAATGGGGTTCATTGTGCAAATGAGGTTCATTCTCCAGTTGTATGATGTATATCATTGAGAAATGAAATTAGAGATTGGCATCTTAGACATGAAGGTTGTGTCGAGCGAAAATTTGGTTCCTAGCAACGGAGTCAAACTGTTGGAATGCCTGTGATAAATTCATGAATTGATTGTCTTAGGGTTGAATGGAAACCCAACACATACTTAGGTACTTAAGAGAGAAGTAAGTAGGAGGAGACACCTTGAATTTTTACGTAAAAAGCATGAAAAAGGGAGAAAACAATGAGGCATATCAGTTGAAATTATCTTCTACGTAATTTTGAGTACATAAATCAAATCTTCTCTTAGATTAAGAAAGTTGGAGTTACAGAGATTATTATTATAAATGTACAATATTGCTTTATCGATAATATTCGTAGTCTAGTTGTAATGAATGTAGTTCTCATTGATAGTATTCTGCAAGGGCCATAATTGATTTATTGCTATGAAGACAGTAGTCTATTGTGAATGTTGTAGATGGTGGTCTTAGTGCTTGCTTGTTGTATATATAGTAGTTGAAAGCCATGGTAGTAATTGGCCATGCGAGAAATAAATGGTTGCTTCAAAGTGTCAGTTGGCTACAAAGGTCATAATAAGAAGCTGTAGTATCTGTGAGCCACATAGGCCACACTTGGTCTCATGAGCCTTAGTGGTGAGTTGCAATGACGTTCGTAGGACGCAAGAGCCAAAGTTGATAGATGAACAAGTTGTAAATAATGTAGGTCATAGTTGGTCACATAGGTCATATTGGTGAACTGTGATGATGTTTGTAGGTCGTGAGGGCCAGAGTCGGGTGCTGCACGAGCTGTGAACCATGTAGGCCATGGTTGGTCACAAAGATCGTAGTGGTGAGCTGTGATGACAATCTTAGGATAGAGGCTAGAGTTGAGAGCTGCACGAGCCGTGAACCACGTTTGTCCTAGTTTGTCACATAGACCATAGTGGTGAGCTGTGATGATGCTCGTAGTCCACGAGGGGGGAAGGTCGGAAGTTGTACAAGCTGTGATCCATGTAGACTATAGTTGATTACGTAGGTCATAGCAGTGAGCTGTGTGACGTTTGTAGGTCACGGAGCCGAAGTTTAGAGCTGCATGAACTATGAACCGTGCAGGCCGCAGTTGGTCATATAGGCCATAGTGGTGAGTTATGACGACATCTGTAAGCCTTAGGGGCCAAATCGGGAGCTGTGCGAGATGTGAAACACATAGGTCATAGTGGTGATCTATGATGATGCTTATAAAATGTAAGGGTTATAGTCGGAATATACATGAGCTATGAGCCATGTAGGCCATAGTTGGTGACTTAGGCTATAGTGGTGAGTTGTGATAACATTAGTAGGCAATAGGGGCCATAGTCAGGAGCTGTATGAGCTGTGTGAACCACAGAGGCTGTAGTTGGCTACGAGGCCGTAGTAGTGAGCTCTGATGACGTTCTTAGACCTCAAGGACTGAAGTCAGAAGTTGCAGAGTGATCCACCTTAAAATTACCTAGTTTTAGTGTGCATTTTATGTTCATTTTATGCACATTTCTTATGATATTACACTTGAAAGGAAGGTATTTTACATGTTTTTGGTTTCAGGTACAAGGAATGGTTTTAGCAAAAAAAAAGTAAATGTTGCAATTTGGAGCCAAATTGAACAAGGAACAAAATTCTAATCTGACACATTTTGATATGACTTCCTATGCTTAATTTCCTCTATATTTCTCACATATTGTTGAATGAAATTAAACTTTAAAGAAAGGTTATTTTTCTTGTTATTTTGTAGGTATAACACCAGGAGCGAACCAGAGCTAAAACGGAGCAAAACAGAGCTAAAATAGAGCAAAACAGGTGTGTTGCCCACAGAGTGGCACTATAGAGTCGAATTCTGGTGCTATAGTGCCAGAGACGACTATAAATAGGCGTTATTGTGCCAATTCTGGCGTCATAGCTTTTGAGATGGTTTTGGATGACTTTTGGGTGATTCCAGGCTATTCTAGGATATTCTGAAAGCTTCTGAATGGCTTGCATGCCCCATGGACTGGTTAAATGAATCTAGATACTTGGAAATGCTCTTGGATGAAGAAATTTGTCTCTTGGAGTGAAAGGGTGTGTCTTTTGGATGAGGAGATGTGTCTCTTGGAGAAATGATGTGTTTTTGTTTCTCTTTAAATAGAGGTGTTGTCGCCTCTCATGACAAGTAATTAGAAAGTAATTAGACTGTGTTTTTAAGAGATGTTTTGAGTGATATTGAGAGAAAGTTTGTCTTAAGTCTTTGGAGATGTAGATTTCTCCATTTTTTGGAGAGATTGGTGAGGGATTTTGAGAGATATGAGTAAGGAAGTATGAGTGACACATGGATCGACATGAGATTTTGGAGAGACTCATCTTTCTTTCAGAGGAAAAATAATAATTATTGTGTTCTTCATTATCTTGTAATTGTTGTAAACACTTTCTAGTGAAATTTATTTGGTATAAATGAATTTTTCTGCTGTGTTTTATTCATGTTTCGTAAGTAGTGGCATGGGTTGAAAAATTTGTTTCATGATAGAATTATTCTTATTTAAATGTGATGAGTAATATCTCCTTTGCTTCATTGACATAACTTAAGTGACAATAAGTTACGTTAAAATTTGTTGTAAGTGAAACTAAGACTCGAGAGAGCAATGATCTTGCAACTTGAGTGCACTCATATTGACCAGTTGGCTAGTAAAATAGTTTATGCGATAATACAACTTTTAAGAAAATGTAATTTAATGATCTATTTATATTAAGAGCTTTTAGGTGACAGATAGTTGCATAAAACTAATAGATCATTAAGCATACCCATACACTCGAAAGAGAGTAGGTAGACATATGTTCCTTGTTGGCACATAATTTATTATATGATTTTATCAATCCTTTTACAGCTTATTTCATTATCTTCATTTTACTTTTCTTTTGCAATGAAATAGATGCATGTTTAGAAATTTAGATGTTCTTAGATGTTTTTTTTATTTTATTAATGTGATGGTAATTTCACTTGCTCTTAATTTACTTTACAAACTGATCACTTGTAAGGTTAAAATTCATTGTGAAATATAATGACCCTAGAGGGCTATGATTTCACCAACTAGTGAGTACCACATTTCAACTTGGTTAGAGTCGTTGCGATCACCTGTTGCGATCAACTGAGGGGAGTGCAAATAAATAGGGAGAGAAGTTTTGATGGGAGTAGAATTGATGTTTATAAGGTGACAAAATATATTATTTTATTAATTCAGTGTAGAGTTTGGATCGTAAGGGTCCCTAGTAGGTTCTATAGAGAGGGCACAATGAGTAATCTGGATGGGAGAGGGCAGAATCTACTCAGCACTACTACACAAGCTGATGAAAAACTTTAGGTTAGCCAATGTTCTTTGCTAGCACCGAGAGGGGTTAAAGAATAGGTATGCTCTTATTTTTCACTGACTATATTAAATTCTAAGCATTTCATTCCACACATTATTTAGGTCATTACACGAGAAGGTTAGTCTTTAACATATCAAAATTCTCCAAATCAATTTATCCAGATAAGTTATCTTTAGATTTAAGATTTTCATTTAGGAATAATTTTTAGAAAAACCACTTTAATCAACATTCCAAACTAAGACTTCATAGTTGTAGACTAGAATTAGTCTAAAGGATTTCTTACCTTGCTTCTTTTTGAGATCGATACTAGGGTCTTACAAGAAAACCTTATATTACTTGAAACGATACATATACTTATGTAGAACACCTAGTGTGTGAAATATAAATTAAATTCTAAAATTTATAAAATATTATTTTTGTGCACTAAGCGCTTAAATATAAATTGGATCAAGTTTTTAATATTCTTTCAGAGCTTAAAAATCTACGTAATTACGGGTCGAGTCAAGTTTTTTACGTCGGCAACGGTAAGAACTTTAGGAGAATTTTAGTTTAACCTGTAAGACTTAGATTTGAAAATTATAGTATTATTATAAAGTAATATTAATTACTGTGTGTTTATTTTAAAGAAAAATCTAAAATACCAAAAATATTTTTGATATTTGTTCTATTAGTTAAGTCTTTAAATTTGCAAGCATAGTTCAGGAGCTGCAAACCTTGAATTTTATGACTCAGATTTGGAGAAAACATTTAGGAAGATTATGAACCAGAAAACACTCCATGAATTTAATGTAAAAATGGTGGATTGACAAAATAATGAATATTCAGATTTGAATTATAACGCTAGTCAAGAACCCCCAATTATTGAGAAAAATTCACTTGGACAATTGATTGAAACTAGCCATGAGATACATACTTCTTATTCCAATTATTACAACCTAGGTTGGGAAAATTTTTTGAATTTTAACTGGTATAATAATTATGGAGAAGAAGACCAATTTTTGGAAGATAATCAAATTAATCAGACATGTAATTGAAATAATCAAGGTGATTTTAACATTGAAATTTTCTTACCTCATAGATTCAACCTCAACCCACATAATCAGGAGAATGAGTTTCTTATACAATAGGTTGTGATTTAGATGAAGAGTCAGCTGGAGAGTCAAGGGCCCGCAATTAGGAATAAAGAAATCCATCTGGAGCAAAATTATTAATTTAATTGATAGTTATTCTCCAGAGATTTTACTTAGTGACCCTAAGATAAACCTTAAGGAGAAAAATAGCGAGCAAGATAAAGCTATCCAATTAGGAGGTGAAAGGGAATTGAAGGATACGGTTCAAATAAATGTTGAGTTGAGAAAAGAGGAAAAAGTGATTGAAAGACCAATGAAAGAAATTCCTAAGGAATTAGAAAAACCTGTTTCATCAACCAAGATAAATATAGAAAGACCACCTCCATCATTTCCTTAGCCCCAAGGGGAAGAATTGGAAGGTATCTTGAAACAGAAGAGTAACCTAATAAAATTTGATACAGAATTTGAATTATCTAGATGGAACTCGATCCAAAATTTAGGAGATCATGAACTATCTTATAGAGATCCATTTCTAAGAAATTTAAATGATGATATTAATATGTAAATTAAGAAAATCATTAGAAGAATATTGGATCTAAAAAGAAACTTTAAGAACAATGATATGAACAATCTGAAAAGGAAAAGCTGAAAGAAAAATTAAAATTCAAGGATTTTGTAGGATTCCATTGATCTGAAAAAGATTAGGTGATTGATCAAGGATTACTTAAATAGAATTTTGATCTAGGAGGAACACTTTGTTAGGCTGACGATGTTGAACCTAGCGCTTCGTGGAAGGCAACCCATGGTTATTTTTGCTAATGTGTCTGTGAGTTATATTTGTTTGAGGTGTGATCTCTTTGTTTTATTGTGGATTGATCAGTTTGATTGATGTTGATGGATCTTTGGATTGTTACTTTGGATTGTTAGTGGATTGATTTGATCATTGTGTGTCATGTGGGAGGGGACCATTGTGGATTGATCAGTTTGATTAACGTTGGTGTATGTTTGGATTGTTGGTGGATTGATTTGATCATTGTGTGTGTCATGAGGGAGATGATTCCTAACTTTTTATTATGACTATACTTGTATATGTTCTCTTGTAGTAGTTGGACTGACGAGTCTACTATGACTTAGGTATCAACTAGATTTGAGTTTTATTGGAGACATCTTGAATTTGAGTGACAAATCCTTCTCAATTTTGTTACTTTTTTTCTCTGACCTTGTTTTCATTTGGTAGGAGTAGCGAACCTATTTGATGAGCAACATGTAGATGATCTTACATTATCTTTTATACTATTAAAGGTTCATACTTAAAAGATAAGGTGATTCTTGAGGTTAGTGCACGCGAGCCAATATATCAGGGATTTAAAATCATTTTTAAGTACCTAATTGATTAGCAATGTGATTCCATTAGAAATTGGAATTAAAATATTGAGAAACAATGAGTTAAAAGATGAATTAACCTTATTTATTATGTGTGTTTGTGTGTACAACAACAACAACAACAACAACAAAGCCTTCCCACTACTATGTGGGGTCGGCTACATGAATCATTTTTCTCCATTGCGTCCTATTTAGTATCATATTTTCATTTAGTTCTAGTAAATTAAGATCATTTTTAATACAATAAGCCCAAGTCTTCCTAGGTCTACCTCTGTTTTTCTTAACACAAGTCGAATTTAAAACATCTACTCTCCTAATCGGATCATCTAATGGTCGACGCTTAATATGACCAAACCATCTAAGACGACT
>NW_018252651.1:13311-20897 GCF_001263595.1 Phalaenopsis equestris
ATTCAGGCTATACAGCGCGTCGCTTCCAGGGGACGCCCTAGCACTTACACAATGATCAAAAGGATTCATGTCATGATTTTTTCGACAAGTTTTACGCTGGCTGTCGACTACCTAACGCAACCCTCCACTTTTCTCATCCGGGCTTGGGACCGGCAACGGCAGTGTTTTTGTGTGTGTGTTTGTGTGTGTGTTACAATAATACATAGGACTTGGAGAACATTTAAATATATATTCTTATGCCAATACCTGTCATGCTTTTTAGACTTTTCTTTAGTTTAATTTCATTCTGGCATGTTTAGCTTAGATTTACTTTCTGCTGCATATTGTTCTGTCCTGATGCATACTTGTAGTTGTTCTTAATAGACATTTATGGTAGATAGAAATTCTGAACTTTTTTTTTTGCTTATATTTTCTGTATTGAATGCTATACATGTTAAAAATTAAGTTTGGGGGTAAGAAGAAAAATAAGTTTCAAAGTTAGTATACTTCCTTTTAGTTTAATATTATTGCAAGGCTAGATTTTCTTTCTCTTGTAGTTATTCTATCCTGATTATGCATGCATATGAATTTGATAGGACATTGTAGTAGTTAGTAGATTCAACTTCTGGTAGTTTCTTCCTGCTACATTTTACGGAATTGATTGCAAAATATTGAAAAATTTAAGTTTGGGGGGAAGAAAATTTTCTTTGGGGGAGGAAGAAAAATCCTTAACTTTATTTGTCCTCAGTAACTTATTTTTAGTTTGATATCACTTTTAAAATGACTTGTGACATGAGGTTACTATAACTTTGATTTTAGGACTGTTAGAAGAAACTTAGTTGAGATCCTATGTAATGAAACTGTTCTAGAGTTACATTATTTTGTAAGAAACATTAGACTAATGATTTTGCTTTATATGGTAGAGATGAGTTGAATATTTGAAAAGCTAAGATTCTTAGATTTATACTCAATGAGAATTGAGCCTTCATTGAAACCTTTTTCAAACTAATACTTGCACTTTTAAAAAGTGAGGGAAAGTTTTGAGTTTTGAATTTTAGAAAGAGAATAGTGAAATTCAAAACTATTAAAGGCCTATCCAGATATAGTAATTCTCACATAAAAAAAGAAAGAATGACTGAAAATGATTCTGAAAGAAAAAGAAAAAATAAAATAATAAAATAAAAAGAAATAAAAAGAAATGAAAAGTGAGGAGAAGCTTGAGTAGAAGTCAAATCAAAAATTTGTTTCACTTGAATCTTTTAAAAATAAAAGACTTAGAAACGATCGTAATCTTATTCTTATTTCAAAAAATTATTGGTCAAATTGGTATAAATAAGGTGCTTAAATTTTATTTTTAAACTTTCTAAGATTCTTTTGTTTGACAAATTTCAATAACTTTTGAAGTAAATAGAAAATTAGGATTCCTAAGTTGAATATGAGATACTCTTACACCCTAGTCCTAGGTTGATTTACTAGAATTTCTCCTAAGTTACACTATAACATTTCTGAGACAAAATTATAGGAAACTCTACTGAAACCCACTACCTAAAATTAACAAATTTGGTCTTCAAAGTTATACTGTTACTTGAGAACAAGTAACAATTAAGTTTGGGGGAATTGATCCACCTTAAAATTACCTGTTTTTAATGTACATTTCATGTTCATTTTATGAACATTTTTTATGATATTACACTTTAAAGTAAGGAATTTTACATTTTTTTTAAGGTATTTTGCATCTTTTTTGGTTTTAGGTAGAAGGAATGGAGTCTTAGCAAAAATGAAGCAAAAACGATGTAATTTTGAACCAAATTCAATAGGAAGAAAACTCTAATTGGGCGCATTTTGATATGATTTTATATGTTTAATTTATTCTATAGTTATCATATGTTTTTGAATGAAATTACACTTTAAAGAAAATTTATTTTCAAGTTTATCTCGTAGGTATAACACTAGGAGCGAAACCAGAGTTGAAACTGGGCGAAATGAAGCCAAAACGGAGCAAAACAGGTGTGTTGCCCATAGGGTGGAGCTATAGGGCCAGATTCTGGTGTTATAGCACCAGCAACGACTATAGACAAGTTCTATAGCGCCATAGCACCCGATACATTTTTTGGATGGCTTTTGGGCAATTTCGGGCTATTATGGGATGTTCTGAAAGCTTTTGGATGGCTTGCACGCCCCATGGAGTGGTTAAATGAATCTAGACACTTGGAAAGACTCTCGGATGAAGAGATGCGTCACTTAGAGTGAAATGATGTTTCTTTTGGATGAAGAGATGTGTCTCTTGGAGAAAGGAGGGGGTTTTGTGTCTCTTTTCATCGGGCTTTAAATAGGGGGGTTGGTGCCTCTCTTTAAAAAGTAATTAGGAAGTAATTAGAGTGTTTTTTTAAGAGGAGTTTTTAGTGAAATTGAGAGAGAGTTTGGCATGAGTTTATGGAGATGTAGATTTCTCCATTTTTTGGAGAGAATGGTGAGAGATTTTGAGAGATATGAGTAAGAAAGTATGAGCGGCGTATGGATCGGCAGGAGACTTTGGTGGAGAGATTTTTCATCTTTCTTTCAGAGGGAAAAAAGTATGTATTGTGTTATTCATTATCCTGTAATTTTTTTAAACACTTTCAAGTGGATTTTCTTTGGTTTAAATGAATTTTTCTATTGTGTTCTATCCATGCTTTGTAAGTAGTTTTCTTTACTCTTTTCTTTTAATATGAAGTAATGACATGTATAGGAAAAATTGTTTCATGATAGAATTATTCTTATTTCTATGTGATGAGTATTATCTCCTTGGCTTCATTGGCATAACTTAAGTGACAATAGGTTATGTTAAAATTTGTTGTAAGTGAAATAAAGACTTGAAAGAGTAGTGATCTTGCAACTTGAGTGCACTCAGATTGACCGGTTAGCTGGTAATAAGTTTAGTCGGCAATGAAACTTTTAAGAAAGTATAAATTAATGGTCTATTTCTATTAGGAGCTTCTAGGTGAGAGATAGTTGCACAAAACTAATAGAATACTAAGCGTACCTATACACTCGAAAGAGAGTGGTAGACATATGTTTCTTGTTGACACATAATTATTACTTGATTCTATCAATCCTTTTACTACTCATGTCATTATCTTCATTTTACTTTTCTTTTACAATGAAATAGATGCATGTTTAGGAATTTAGATTTGCTTTGATATTCTTTTATTTAATTAATGTGATGGTATTTTCACAGGCTCTTAATTTACTTTACAAATGATCACTGGTAATGTTAAAATTTGTTGCAAAATATAATGACCCTGGAGAACTATGATTTCACCAACTAGTGAGTAACACATTTCAACTTGGGCAGAGCCTTTGCGATCACCTGAGGGGGAGTGCAAATAAATAAGGAGATAAGTTTTGATGGGTGTAGAAATGATGTTTCTAAGGTGACAAACTAGATTGTTGACCTCATTTTTGGTTGAAGTCTAGTTTTTCCTTTTTAGTATCCTAGGATTTAGCCATAATACTTTCCTGTTGACTATTCCTAGAAAACTAGAAAAGGAACCCTCACCATTAGAAATTTTAAACCCTTTTTTGCTCAACTTGAAGTTTTGCTCAACTTGAAGTTCCACTTGAAGTTCCACATGTTGGTCCTAACCTCTAGCACTTAGTAGGTGGGGTTAATATGGAAGAGCTCAAGGGGAGTCCTCCCTAGGATGGTCAGACCTTAGGACTAATTTTGGGATCTGGTTTTGGTGGGGCTAACTTGCACACATTACACTCTCCCACAAACCCTAAACCCTATGACCCCTTAGGTTGGTCTCTTGACTCCTTTTGAAAAGCTCATGTGGATGACCCTGTACCCCTAGTCTTTGGCTAAGAGGGTTAGAACCAACACATTGAGTATCCAAAATTAGTCTGTCCGAAATTAGTCCTCATATGGCTCCTATTGGTTTGGTATGGCTTCATGGCTTGTTTGTCCTTTTAGCCCAGAATCACCAAATTACCAAAATGCCTCTATAATCCTAATTTTTGCCAAAAATCCCAAAATTACCCAAAATACCCAAATTTGCTCCAAAAATCATCTCAAACCACTCACCACTACCTAAATTGACTAAAATCCACCAAAATCACCAAATTCCCAAAATACCCACAAAAGTTGCCAAAATTACCAAAATGCCCCTCATCACCTAAAAATCCCAAAAATTCAAAAAATTCCCAAAAAATTCCAAAATCATCTCAAATAATCCCAATTTAAATTTTTTATCATCAATTTGACCCAATTTGATCAAATTAGTCTAATTTGACCAAAAACCCCAATTTGCCCTTAAAGGCCCAAATGTCCCCAAATTAGCCCCAATCTTGCCCAATTTCAATTCCAAATCAAAATTCAGCATACCCAATCCCAATTTAATCAAAATTCAAGCCCAATTTGATCCAATTGCAAGCTATAAAATTCATTCAAATAAAAAAGCCCAATTTTGACTATATGCCTAAATCCACCAATTTAGCTTATCAATTCGGCATATCAATTCAACTCAAAATCACTTAAAATTTTGCCAAAGCCTTCATGATATATTCCTACACCAAACTCAAGATTTAATTAGCCCAAATTTTAGCCAAAATTCAATTTTAAATTCAAAATCCCAAGCCCACCACATTTAATTTCAAAAACCCAATTCCGAAGCCCACATGACAATTCTTTCTTTTCATCATCCATTTGATTAAAATCATTCCTAAAGTCCTAAATTCCAAATCAAGAATCATGCCAAAATTTACCATAAATACAAAATAGATCCAAAATTTCTTCTCATGAAAAATTAGCCAAGCCACATACAAGCCATGAAGCCACTCCCAAGCCATAGAAAAACCATGAGAGTCTTGCCACATCATCAAGCTATTAATGGTAAGAAGCCAAGCCACTTTTAATCCTCTTTAAAAAGGTTTTTAACCCATTTAATGAATCACATAAACCCATACTTAGCCAAAATCCCTTGGATGGAGACCTCTCCACACCAATTTAGCTGACCAATCTGATCCTCTTTAGCCCAAGACCAACCTTGGTGGCTGAACCCAACCCAAATCATGATTTGACCCAAATTGTCTCAAAATAACTCTTTCTCCATACTATTTCAATTCAATGGCTTTACACATCGCCAACCCCAATTGACTTTACCAAATTCAAGCCCTGACCTCCCTGGACTAGATGGTGACCTGAGCCTGGCCGGCTGGCCACCTAGGCTGTCGGAAAAGCCATGGCCAAGCGCTTCACCTAGGCTAAAACTCAAAATTAAATCCATCCAAGCTATCTCATCCAAATTGGATTTTTGCACCTTGTTGGCATCCACATAAGCAACCTAAAACACACACCAATTGCCCATGGTGGCCTCTCCTTCTCCCTCTATTTAAACCCACCCTCCATGGTCAAAAGAAGAGAGCTTGCATTTCCTTGGGGAGACTCTGTCAAATTGCTTTCAAAGCTTTCTTACGACCTCTTGAGCTTAGGCATTACATGCTTTCTCATAAAAATTAGCCTCATCTCAAAAGTTAATCAGTTGTAATATTTGATGACCTGACCAACACTTTCCGCACGTCTAGTGAGATGATTGATAATTTTATTGCAATTCAACATAACTTTTGTTCCCCTCCGCGCTATTAATGGACAAATTTTAGCAGATTTTCTCGCTGCACACCCACTTCCAGCTAGGTCCCCACTCAATGATGAATTTCCAGATGAGCGATACTGCAAGTAGAACCCTCCAATGCCAATTATTGGGAGATGTATTTTGATGGAGCTTCTTTAGCCAGGTAAAACACAAGTTAATTAGCCTCATCTCAAAAGTTAATGCGTTGCAATATTTGATGACCCGACCAACACTTTCCGGACGTCTAGATGGTCGATGATTTTATTGCAATTCGATATAACTTTTTTTCCCATCCGCGCTATTAAGGGACAAATTTTAGCAGATTTTCTCACTGTACACCCACTTCCAGCTGGGTCCCCACTCAATGATGAATTGCCAGATGAGCAGATACTGCAAGTAGAACCCTCCAATGCCAATTATTGTTGATAAAAATCACAAAATTGTAAAAACATACTAAAACATCACATTTGGTTTCCTGATTACTTGGAACCAATCAAAATAATTTTTCTAATTTTCTAAGTCAAGATATTAATTTTATAAGGTTAAAAATAAATTTTCTTTAATTTTTAATTAAAATAATTCTAATAATTAAAATATAAATCACAAAAATATGAAATTTCTTTCTTTTGGTTCCTTGGACTCAAAGAAATTTAATAAAAATATAAAACTTAATTTTCCATTTAAATATTATTTTATATTTATTTAATACTCAAAACCAACAACTAATTTTAATAATTAAATTAAAGTTCTAAAAATCATGAAAATTGGTCCAAGTGTTTCCTGATCAGGGTTAACCTCCAATAATTTTCTTAAGGATATAAGTTTTATTTTGATTGAGTACATTTTCTACTCTGATGTTTTAATTAACCCATAAGTGAGGTAATTATAGGGTATTAAGGCCTCAGGGGCAAAAGAGTAATTTTGGAATTTAAGACTTAATTAATATTTAGGCTTAACCAAAGGACTAAATGGGCAACAAATGATTTTAATTGATATGTTTTGATGATTGGAATATAAAAGGGGTAAATGGTAGAAACCAATTCTATTTTGGTCTTATAAAGGATAAATTTGTAATTTCTTAAAATTAATGAAATTGGA
Source organism: Phalaenopsis equestris (assembly GCF_001263595.1). Classification (NCBI taxonomy): domain Eukaryota; kingdom Viridiplantae; phylum Streptophyta; class Magnoliopsida; order Asparagales; family Orchidaceae; genus Phalaenopsis; species Phalaenopsis equestris. The sequence continues at coordinate 20,001 of NW_018252651.1, forward strand.
AGAGTATTTAAATAAGGAGATATCAAGGTGAGGGGTTTGAATTTTAGAAGATTATAACTCACTGATTTTAAGCCACAACTATTGGTTTTGAGATGATTTATAATTCATGATAAGAATTAAGAATATAAATATAAACATTAAGAAAAACTTTTTTTCTTAAAATTACAAATCTGCCCATTAAATCTTAAGGGCTTAGTAGTGAACAAAATTTGTCTAATGAGGTTTAGGAAATAACTTATAATTAATTTAAAAAAATCTTCAAAAACACTACAAGCTCATTCTTTAAAATCAAATTAAATAAATTAAGTCAAGTCGCCCCCAAGGGTCTTTACCCATATAATTCATAGGTAAGATATCAAGTGATAATTACTCCACTTAAGGGATAATTAAAAAATCAAGTTCATTAAGGATAAGGGTATTAATTGGATGAATTATATAGCAAATATGATAAAACCATAATGAACTCAAGATAATTCTGAGGACCATGAAATGTCAAAGGTATTACCCAAAACTTCTTCATGATCCTTTGGAAATCTTGAAAGACATGTGAGCTTATTATAATTTGCTCAATGGAATCATCCTTAAAAATTTAAATACACCAAGATATGATATACGATTTGGTAGGCACACTTTAAGTTTGTACTTCCTACTTTTTTTATAGGCATGCTTTAATTCCTGAAAATTATACATATATATGATTCGCAAGTACTGAACTTTCAGATGGAGGAACGAGAAGACTCTCCATTCACGCTTTTATAGTTTACAGTGCTTTTCTTTTTCGTACTTTCCTACATTGTACTTTTATGTTTACAAACTTGCATGTTAAACAACAATGTCACCCTGCATGAAAACAAAAACCTTTAGGATAGCCACAAAACTGAAACCAACTGAAACCAA